>NW_004955502.1:5956081-5964492 GCF_000276665.1 Chinchilla lanigera
TTTTTTTTGTCTTTTTGAGACAGGCTGGCCTTAAGCTCACTTTGTAGCCCAGGCTGGTCTTGAACTCTCAACAGTCCTCCTGCCTCAGCCTCCTGATTGCTGGGGTTACAAGCATGCACCACCACACCAGGCCTGGGCACAGTACTCTTAAAAAATGTTTTACCTCAGATGCTCATGCTTATGTGGAGAAACAGAATTCATCTCTTAGAAAAATTAAAGATGCATATCTTCTAAGATACAGCACCTGTACTCTGCAAAGGAGACCTGTGGAAGGATGCTTATTTCAGTATCTTTTTAATGGCATAAAGTTGGAAATAAGTATTTTAAAATATTATTAGCTGCAGTTATAAAAATGAATATTCTGTAGTAGTTAGTATAAATAAATTAAGTCCTTTTTGTTCTGAGACAGGATCTCACTATGTAGTACAGTCTGGCCTCAAACTCAAGGCTATCCTGCCTCAGTCACATTAGTGCTGGGATTGCAAGCATGCACCACCACGCCCAATTTAAATTAGGTCTTCATGTATTAAAATTGATAGATTTTGAAAGCATAATATTGAGTAAAAAGGGAGGCTAAAATATCCAGAAAAAGAGAAATGTTCAAATATATCATTTCAAAAATTATACAAAGTAATTTTTACATATTCATCTGATGTTTCTAGTGTATATATACTTTAAAAATTAATTTTGCAAATACAAAAACTAAACTAATATTGTATCAGAAATTATGAACATGTTCAAATTTATACAGTGTGTACTCAAGAGTGTGGTTTTTGTATTATAAAGTATTTTTCTATTAAAGATCAAAGGTCTCTTTGGGTAACAATTATATTTATTTAAAATACAACTTCAATTTTTAAATTGCTTCTTCACTGAAATATATTTTTAGATGCAGTACATACTTCTATCTAATCAGCGTGGTTTTGGGTAAAGTAGCCAAGCTATTAAAAATGAATAATGCTTTTGGAATACTGATAAGGATGAATGAAGTCTGAATTGAGAGTATTTTATGTATAGTCAAATGTGTAAGAGACTTAATGTTTACAAAGTAGATGAAATTTCTGCATGAAAGTAAATTTTAAAAATTAGAAGAAAGCAAATTCACAGATGAAAACTCAAAGGCAGTATGTTTCCCTTTAATTTTCTGTTTTCCTTGTTAAGTAAAATAAAAGCTAAGCAGTTCATTAACAGAAATAGAACATGCAGATAAAACATTCTGAATCTGGAACAAGTTTATACATACTTTTACTTACATAAAGTAAACTTAATTTTCTATATCAGTAGAAAATGTAGCATTTTAAGAAGATAAAAAGAAAAATAATAATAGCTCTGAACAAGAAACAGCTGACCTATTTCAGTTGTGAAAGGAGCCATGCTTTTTAAAAATATGCATGTTTTAATAATATCTAAGGTCTAGGAAACTTAGCTCAGTCAGCAATCAGTCCATCAGGAAGAATAGAATTCGGTGCTCAAATGGACAAAGTAAAGATCAAGGGCCCTTGGCATGATCTTTTTTGTTTTGTTTTGTTTTATTTAATTTGTTTAACAAGAACCTAAGAGAAATTACTGATAATGAGCCCTGGTATATCATATATGTGGCCTCTCTCCCTTATCTATATTTTTGATGAAAATAATTGTTATATGTCAATGAAACACAATTTGAAATTCCCCAAAACTGTGTTTTTGACTGACCTAAAAATTTCCGTACTGCTGAATGCATTTTAAAACTGTGTGTTAAGAAAAACTCCCAGCTCTGGGCTCAACTGGCAATTACAAAGGTGAAAGTCATCCAGGACATTGATCACTTCCTCAGAATAGAGATATCTCCATGGCTAACCTTAATCATATGACTAAGAGCATGAGCTTTGGAATCACATGCTAGTTATTACCTCTGAAATAGTTGACAAATCAAACCTGAAGGCTCTGTGGTAAACTGCAAGTCTAAATTGTTTTGTATTGCAACACAGAAACAGAGAAATATATTAAATTAGCCGAGAGGATATAACTGGGAAAATTCAGCAATTTATTTTTTTCAACAAATGCAGTTCATTTTCTACAGCAAGTGCACTGCGTTAGGAGACAGGGAGGGAGGAGAGGTAAAAGGAAGAATGAGTATGGGGAGCCACACAGACTGCTTCAGAGCTCTGAAGAGTCTGAGGACCCCTGAGGATGCGATCCCCACTTCACAGGCACAGACACACAGTGGGATGCAGTTATGTAATGGTGGCCTAGCACAGAGCAACACACATGCGCTGGGCACGGCGCTATGTGAGAATGTAAACATGAGATAACAACCTGTATAAGAACTATACTGTGAAGATGCAGGGCACTCTTGCATGCTTGCTCTGGCTCTTCTGCTCTGCTCTGCTCTGTGCTGCTGCCTACTGTTGTTGCTAATGCTTACACACATGTGCTCTTTAACCTGGGAACCTCACCCTTGAAAATCTCCTTTGGGCCCCCTGAGTAGGCCAGCAGAGATCAAACATTTTACAACAACCTAAAGCTGGGCATGGTGGGGCACATTTGTAATACACACATTCTGGAGGCTGAGGCAGGAGGACTGCTGTGAATTCAAAGCTAGCTTAGACTACCTATTGAGTTTAACGCCATTCTGAACTAAATAGTGAGACTCTGTCTCAAAAAACCAAAAGAAATAACAACAACAGCAAAATAATTCTATTTTTAAAAAAAGAACCTAAAGGTGTTATGGCAAAACACGTGAGAAAAGCAGTTTACAAGAAGAAATATTTATTTTGGCTCGTGGTTTCAGTCCATGGCTGACTGGCTTTTCAGCCTGTGGTGAGACAGAAAACTCTTGAGGGAAGGGCGTGGTGGAAGAAATCTCAGGTCACGGCAACCAGTAGGCAGAATGTTCATGCGAAAAGACTCAGTCTCCAAATCCTACCCTTGTCCAACTCCTGTCAAGAAGGTGCTTTCTCTGAAAAACTCAGTGAAGAACTTATGAATGAATTGATCCTTTGCTGAGTTTAGTACCTCTGTCTGGCTTTTCAGCTGGCTTTGGGTACACTTTAGATCAAAACATGACAGAAATTTATCAGTTGACAGCCATGTAACAGTCACAGATGAACTATGGTTTGTGAACCAAGTCTAGCCTGTCCCCTGATTCTGTAACCAAAATTTCATTGGAATTTGCTCTGCCTGTTCATTACACCTTGTTTATAGATACTTTTGCTCTACAGCAATAGAGTTTAGTAATTGCAGCAGAGATCATATGCCTTGCAAAGCATCACATTTTTACTCTTTGGCTCTTAACTGAACAGACCAGTCAGTTCTGGCTATATATAAGTCTTAGTTGTATCCTGATTTGAACAAACCAAAAATTATAATAAACAAAGAGATAGAAGGAAAAATAAAAGTACTGTACATGGATATATTAAGAAATTGTCATTTCAAAGTGTGATAATATTATGGTAATATGTGTAAAAGATTCTTTCAACAAATAAATGCTTAAGGATTAAATAAAAATTATAATCATTTCAAGCCTTTTTCTTGTGAGGCAAAAGATATTTGGATTTAGTAAACTTGATGCAAGCGCCAATTGCGTTTGCTCTTACAGTTGTAACTATTCAGTACAAAATGAATCTTTTAAAACACTACTGACATTAACAGATGTATAAAGATGAGTGATATTAGAACCACTTTCAGGAAGAAGTTGCCAAGTATTATGTAAAACAGATCTGAATAATGAGAAAGATTTTTGTTTTACTCTGTGTAGGTAGGTTTATTGTAGTCATCATTTCTTCAGTATAAATATTAGGCACATACTTATGAAACACATTAGAGAGTATCAGAATGATTGTATTGTCTGAATTTCTTTGCTTGTCCATGGTACTGACATTTGAAAGGTGTTGAGAGATTTTTTTATGAGAGGTGAGGAAATAAATTTTGCTTGACTCATACTTTTGCCTTTGCAGAAGGATTAAAACTTTCAATCCTTACATACAAATTATAATTTAGGGTACCAGATGAGAGAGAATAAGGTCCTTCAGACTATCTTTCCCATTATTGAAGTTTGTAAATTTTGGAATAAAAGAAAAACAACCACCCAAGTACTCGGGAATGTAAATAAGTAACAGCAGACAAAATGCAATTCCCATTTGCCCTTCTGTTACCTCCCAGCTTTGATCCAAGAGCAACCCCAGAAAGGAAGTCTTCAGTGCTTAAGAACAGCAAAAGTTTTGACAGCAACATATATTTATGGCAAGAGAATTAGGAATTGGTCTTTTATAAGCTAAACATGGTGACAAGACTCCTGGACAGTGGTTTTTTTTATGCTTTGTTCTCTCTCCAGTCCCTGCAATGAGTGTGGTCACTGTCAGGGAGCTGCAGTAAGAACATGAGAGGCACTCAGTCTTCCTGAGAGAAATAAGTGAGCAAAGAGACACACAGGAATGGGTATGTAGTGTAAGCCTTGCAAGAGAGAGACCTGGACAAGGCCCTTTGCTTTGTGAGGCGTGAGGCAGTTTCCAGGCTCACTTTTCTGGTCTGTGTGAGATAAACTGCCAAGAACAGAGCAAAGTCTTGGAGAACTTAATTATGCTATAAATGTCTGCACAGAACCCAGATGAGCAATGGAGTGGAACACATGCATGGGACAGATGGAAGCTGCAGTACAGATATTAAAAATTCACAGAGTTAGTACTCTGAACCTAATCATTTTCATTATCTGGTAAAACAGCAACAAAAATCAACGTTCTTTGAGAAAAAAGTAGTAGCACCCAAAGTCTCAATATGTAATATTAAGTACCTAGAATATGATCCAAAATCATTCAATATGCATAATTACAAAGAATCAGAACTGGGGTGAGGGAACAGAGAAAAGACAGGGGAAATTAGGTATGTATGTATATACAGGATAGCTAACATAGTCCTACTACTGACTTCTATCACTTTATGGAAAGGAACAGTTAATGATTACTTATTTGATCAATCTTGCATGTCTCTGTTTTTCTGAGAAACCACTTTGAAGATATCAACAAGTAATACAACAACCATCGTTAATTTCCTACCACTTTGTCTGTAACTCTGTATTGTTTGTTTTGTTCTTATGCTATTTTGTAAATGGATGTCTGTTTGTTAATGTTTTCCTTCTTTTATTTTTAAAATAAATTAAAATAGAATCAGGAAAAAGTTGCCACAGTACTTAAATGTATCTCATCAATTATTGGAGACCATCGCTAAGATAACTCATATGTTAAAACTATAAGACAGACTTTAATAACCATAGTATATACAATATTCCAAGAGGTAAACAAGCCCTCTTGAAGGTAATGAAAAGAGAGAACTTTAAACAGAGAGATAGGAGCTTTATATTTATTCTGTTTTTGCTATGTGTATACATTTATATACATGCCTATGCTTATGCACACAGATGTACATTTTAACAAGTATATATTTTAAAATGGTAAACTTTAGAATTGAAAAATACACCTGATAAAAATATTCATTAGATACACCCAATAGTAGACTACAGATGACAGAAGGATGTTAGGATGCACATTCTATAGGTCATTTAAAATAATCTAACTTTAAAAAGAGAATAATACTGAACAGAATCTTAGGGTCTGTGAAACAAACGGTATATAGCATTCATATCATTGGCATATCTAAGGAAAAGTGAAAAATTTCTATAAGAGTATATTTGAAAATAACAATTTAAAACGTCACAAATTTAGAGAAAGCTGTAAATTTTTTCAGTGAACCATAAACATAATAAAGTCAAAGAAAATTTCACCCAGGCACATCATCAACATTTAGAAAATTGAAGATAATTCGTTCTCTTTTTAAAGAAGCCAGAGAAAAGTGACACATTATAAATAAAAGGACACGTTTCAAATGATTGCACGTTGCATGTGAGACATCAGGTGGGTCCAAGTACGTCAAGTACTATCTCTGGTAGAAATACCTTGACCATGAAAGACATGCTTCAGTTGGAGGAAAACTAAGAGAACCATTGCCAGTGGACCTTCTGTGAAAGAAATATTAATAGGACTTCTTCAGACTAAAGTGATTTTTAATCCCCAGAACAAACTACTAAAATACATACAGACTGTGACAAAAAATTAAATCTTACACCTTAAATAGCAGTATTTAAATATTTCAAAAGAAAGCATATGTATACATGCAATTGTTAACCTAAAGAAAGTTCTATTCATGTTATTATCACAAAAATATTTCTCTGAACAAAGATTATGAGTAGGAATAAAGAACAGTATTACACAATGACAATGTCTCCATTTGCCAAGAAGGTAGAATCTTAAAAGTTCTTGTCCTAGATAAATGCTTGTAACGTTGAAACACAATGAATAAAAACTGATAAAACTAAAGAAAGGGTTGGGTAAATTCACAATTATTCTCAAAAGATTTTGATACATCTTTCTCAGTAAGTGAGAATACAATTAGACTAGAATTCAGCAATATTCCAGAAAAACTTCACAGATTTCTCAGCTAGCTTTTATATAAGTATCATTTCACAGTCCACCAAAAGCAGTAGAAGTCAGTCTTTTATATGCAAATGGAATAGGCACTCAGATAAATCTTATTCTGCACCACAAAATAGATCTTAAGATTTGAAGAGTTGAAATCAAGTGTCTCATATTCTTCAAACATCACATAATTTAAGTAGGAATTAAGAAAAGAAGGATATTCATAAAGACTATTTACAACTCTTTAATAACTATTTAGAAATGAAATAAGACACTTGTACATGACCTTTTCTCAAAGGTAAAGTTTTATAGGAAATTAAAGGAAAATTTGAACAATATGAAAATATGACATGTCAGAATCTGTAATTTAATCATTAAGGAAATATAAAACATCAGATACTTTTGGTAGGGCTGAAGAAATCCATAATGTAAGAAATTAGCAAAGAAACAGAAAATTAAGCTCAAACCACACAATAGGAAGAAAATACTAAACATAAGAGCAAGAATCACTCTTAAAGTGAGTAAAACAATTTAAACTGATTGAAAACCAAAGTGGCTTTGTTTTTGTTTTGTTTCTTTGTTTTTGGAAAGATATGGGGGAGATACTAATACCAGTAATTAAAGAGTAGATTAGTACTGGTGTTAAAATAATAATGAAGGACTACTGTGAAATCTCTGTTGCCATAAGCTCAAGAAATTAAATTCAATGGACTAATTCTTAGAAAAATGCAAACTGCCAAATCTCATTCAGGAAGAAATAGATGACTCAGTAGTCACATCCATTAAGGAAATGGAATTTGTTTAAATCAAACAGCAGTGAAAAAAACTAGGCCTAAAAGAAACAGCAATGAAAAAACTAGACCTCGATGACTGCATTTGCAAGTTTTACCAAACATTGGAAGAAACTTTACCACTTCTATGTAGTCTTTTCCAAAATATAGAAGAAAAGGGAGCATTCAGCAACTCATTAAAAATATGAAAACAAGCAACATTTGCTGTTGTCCCAAAGTGCACATGCAGATGATATTGAATGAGTGGTTGCAGTCAAGAAACACTCTCTAAACTTTGCTATTCCTGATTCCTCTGGGAAATCTGTGGGAAGACTCAGATTAAGAAAGCAGCTCCCTCAGTCTTTTAGAGATAGACTAATCTTTCACACATTTTCCATATAATTTTATGTGCAATTATTATTGATGATTTTGAGACTAATTTTTCCACCAGAAAAGCTGGAAAGGATACTGAATCTAGCTAGTATTAAAAAAAAATCCAGAGAAAGTCTCAAAATAACAAGGAAGAACTAAAAATAATAGCTAAATGAATCAAAAGAGCGGATTATCTTTGAGGCGTATTAGCGTTTTTTTTTTTTTGTTTTTTTTTTGTTTTTTTTTCTCTTTCTAAGGCTGAATTTAACAGAATATACTATCATAAGTTTGTGGTGTAATGAGATACTGATTTTTAAAAATTGCTTAGCTTTTTAGAAATTTCTTTATCTTTTGGACATTGTCCTACCTTTATGGCTGAGAAGCATTTGGAAGTGACTGTTTAACTGCTACCATGATAGCCATCAATGGAAATGGTCTCAGTTCCCCCATCAAAAGAAACAAACTGGCAGAATGGATCAAGAGACAAGATCCAACAATATGCTGCATTCAAGGAACACATTTAACCCAAAAAGAAATTCATAGGCTATAAGTCAAAGGATGGAAAACAATACTCCATGGCACAGGAAACCAGAGAAAAACAGGTATAGCTATTCTGTTTGCAGACAGTATAAACTTTAGGCCAAAACTGATCAAAAGAGACAAAGAAGGTCACTATATTCTTGTTAGGAGAAAATTGCAAGAGGAAGATATAACAATCATAAATATATATGCACCAAGCACCAGTGCACCCAACTGCATAAAACAAGTATTTGATGGACATGAAAAAGCATACAAGCATTAACACAGTTGTAGGGGGGGACCT
>NW_004955502.1:5964592-5971291 GCF_000276665.1 Chinchilla lanigera
AACAACAACAAAGAAGTATCAGAATTAAACCAAGCCTGTGAACAAATGGACTTTTTAGATGTCTATGGAGTGTTCCACACCAAAACATCAGAATACACATCTTCCTCAGCCACACAAGGGACATTCTCAAAAATAGAACACATATTAACTCGTAAAACATGCTTAATTAAATGTAGAGGAATTGAAATCATTTAATACATACTCTCTGACCATACTGCAATGAAACTGGAAATCAACAGCAAATCACAAAAACTACATAAATAAATGAAAATTAAATAACACCCTTCTGAACAACCAATGGTAAAACAGAGAAAATTAAAGATAAAGTTAAACAGTATCTGCAGTTAAACAATAATGCTGATGCAAAATACTGGAATTTATGGGGAGGAAATCAAAACAGTCCTATGAGGGAATTTTACAGCAATGAATTCTCACAACAGGAAAACAGAACAAGCTCAAATAAACAACCTAATATTGAACCTCAGACTTCTAGGAAAAGGACAAATAAACCCAAATCTTGTACAAGGGAGGAAATTATAAAGATAAGACCAGAAATTAATGCAACTGAGACTAAGAAAACAATACAAAGAATCAATGAATCAAAAAGTTGGTTTTTTTGAAAGAATGAATAACATTGATAAACTTTTAGGCAATCTTATCAAAAAGAGGAAAGAAGAAAACAAAAATTCAAGCAATTAGTAATCTAAGGGGGGAATCACAATGGATCCTACAGAAATGCAGGAGATCATAAATACCTACTATGAGAACCTATAGTCCAATAAGATGGACAACACCGGAAAAAAACACAGATTTCTAGACATGATCAAATTGCCCAAACTAAATCAAGATATAAAAATTCTAAATAACCCTGATAGGACAGGAGACACTCCATTTTCTGTTTTTAACTACATATTAAGAGAAGTTAGTTAGAGTTCACTTAAGCTGTAGTTCACTCCAGTCACCTTGGTTAGTTATCAACTCAGAGCAGATTCATAAAATGGGAACAGAATGAATAGGACAAATTGGGAAGTGGGCTAAATGTTAAACTGCAATGGTCATTTGGAATTTGGTTGTCTGACATTCTAGGAGAAGTAAACTTTGTGATAATTATGTGACGTTCTTATAAGATTGCCCCAAATGAGGTAATGGTAACCTAAAATGCACGTAGACTAAAGGTGAGACCCATTTCAGTGCAGACATCTCTGGCTCCTGGTTAGAGACTGTCCATCAGCCCGCATAATAAGGCTTTGTTTGTTCCTGCCTTTTCGGTTTTCTTCTGAGTGCCTTTCTCGATGGACTTGCTTGCCGTATCAACCCAATATCAGCCAATGAAATTTAAATGTAATTAAAAATTTACCAACAGAGAAAAGTCCTGGTCATGAAGGGTTCACTGTTAAATTCTACAAGAAATTTAGATAAAGTTTAAAGACACTGTAAAGAAATTGAAAAGGAGCCAAAATGATCCCTGGAAGCAAGTATTACTCTGATTCCAAAACCAGAGAGGAACCCAACCACAAAAGAAAACTACAGGCCAATCTTCCTAATGAACATAGATGCAAAAATCCTCAATAGGATGCTGGCAAATAGAATGCAGGATATTATCAAGAAGATTATACACCATGACCGAGTAGAATTCATCCCAGGTTTGCAGGAATAGTTCAACATATATTAAATCAATAAATGTAATGTACCATATTAACAGAACCAAAAACAAAATTCACATGATCATCTCAGTATATGCAAAAACAGCATTTGAGAAAGTCAAACACCCATTTCTGATTTAAAAAATGCTTCAGAAAATTATAATGGATGATCTTTACCTCCATCTGATAAAAGCCATCTATGACAAACAAACAGCTAACATCATTTGAATTGTTAAAAATTGAGACCTTTTACTCTAAAGTCAGGAACAAGATACGGATGTCCACTATCACCTCTCCTATTCAATATAATCATGGAAACATTAGCCAGAGCAATTAGAAAAGAGAAAACAATAAAAGGAATAAGGATAGGAAATGAAGAAGTTAAATTATCATTATTTGCAGATGATATGATACTCTACATAGAAGACCCCAACAACTCCAACCAAAAATCTTCTAGATTTAATAACCAAATTCCAGCTAGATTTAAGAACCCACTAGCAGTGTAGCTGGATACAAAGTTAACACTGAAATTCAATAGCATTCCTGTACAGAAGCGATAAACACAGAAAGAGAAATTAGGGAAACCACACCCTTTACAATACCATACCAAAAAATGAAATACTTAGGAATCAGTCCACCAAAGGAAATGAAAGATCTATACATGAAAATTATAGTACTCTGAAAAAGGAGATTGAAGAAGATAGCAGAAAGTGGATAGAGATCCCTTGCTTATGAATAGGAAGAACCAACATAGTGAAAATACCATACTCCCAAAATTATTTCACAGATTTAATGTAATCCTGATCAAAATTCCATTAGCATGCCTCACAAAACTAGAAAAAGCACACCTAAAACTCATTTGCAACAAGAAAGCACCTAGAATAGCGAAATCAATTCTGGGCAACAAAGGCAAGACGGGGCATCACAATCTGTGTTTTAAAATCATATTACAAAGCTACTGTGATAAAATCAGCTTGGCATTGGCAAAAAAACAGACCTAAGGATTAGAATAGAAGATGCAGATGCAACTCCAAACACGCTGAGCCACCTTATCTTTGTAAAAGGGGCCAAACAAGTTCACCGGAAGAATGATAGTCTCTTTAATAAATGATATTGTAAAAACTGGCTTTCTACATACCAAAAACTAAAACTAGACCAATGCTTATCACCATGTGCTAAAGTAGAGTCAAAATGGATCAAGTATCTAAATACTGGATCTAAATATTAAAATAGAAACACTAAATTACTAGGAGAGAAAATAGGTAGTAATCTTCAAGACATAGGTGTATGTAGAGACTTCATAAACAAAACCTAGACCACATTAAAAATACTACACAGAATCAACAAATGGATTTTCACCTTGCTAAAACGTTTTTGCACAACAAAAGTAATCACCAACAGAGTGAAAGCACAACCCATGGAATGGGAAATAATTATAGCCAGTTTTCCTTCAGACAAAGGACTTATATCTAGAATATATAAAGAAGTGAAAAAAATCAGATCCCCAAATTCAAGGTCCTCTTCCAAAAATGAGCATCTTAGATGAATACACACTTACCAGATTAAGAAATACAAATGGCGGGGCTGGGGATTTAGCTCAGCGGCAAAGCGCCTGCCTGGCAAGCGCAAGGTTGTGAGTTCGGTTCCCAGTACCAGAGAAAAACCAAAAAAAAGAAATACAAATGGCAAAAAAATATATGAAAATGTGTGTAACATCATTGATCATCTGAGAGATGGAAATTAAAACACTGAGATTCTACCTCACTCCAGAAAGAATGGCTATCATGAAGCAATCAACCAATAACAATTGCTGGAGCGTCTCTGGGGGAAAAGGAACTCTTCTCCACTGTTGGTGGCAATGTAGATGGTGCAACCGTTGTAGAAATCAGTGTGGAGATGCCTCAACAAACTAAAATTAGAGATCCCATTCGACCCAGCTATTCCCCTTCTGGATATCTTTCCAGAATCATTAAAAACATCATACCACACCCATGTTTATAGCAGCACAATTTGTAATAGCTAAATCTTGGAAACAACCCAAATGGCCATCAACTCACAAATGGATAAAAAAGAAGTTTTTTTATACAGTAAAGTACTACTCAGCCATAAAGAAAGATAAACTTGAGGCTTTTATAGGTAAATGGATGCAAGTAGAGACCACACTCCTAAGTGAAATAAATCAGACCCCCATGTGTAAACATTATATTGTCTCACTAGTGAGAAGCTGAACAAATAAATAATACCCAAAGTGTACAATAGGTATTGTGAAATGGGAAGAAACTATTCAAAGAAAAGAGAAACTGTTATAAAGGAAAGGGGAAAGGAAGGAAGGAGAAAGGAAAAAAATTACGCACATATATATATATATATATATATATACACACACAGATACACACACACACAAAATACACCTAAGATAGATATACTACTAGTTTCTCTTAGTTCATTACAAAGAAGGTTTCAGACACTATCTTATGGTTATATCTTGTACCCTGAGTAAGTACTCTGAAGATGACAATATGCGATGTATTAATTATTGTTTCCTTTCATCTTTTTAAAAATTCTGTTTTAATTTTTTTCTTTTCATAATATAAATAAACAAATAAATAAATGCTTTCATGGTATTTCTGTGATGTGTAACTTTCCTTTAAGGTGACTTTGCTAAGTATTAACACTGTAAATAACAGCATTTAAATTTTTTTGTCAAAACAAATTAAGTATATGTCAATTCAAAATCTCTTATTTTAAAAAAAAATCTCTTGTTAAGATCTCTAATAACACGTTTTCATTAAATATTTGCTAACTTTGCCCTTTTCTATTTCAACTCAAAGCCATAAACCTGTTGAGAAAAACCAAAGGCAAAGCGGTCAAAATGTTGGTACATATATTTGTTTTAAGCCTGTTAAGGAAGAACTGATTGAAGACAATCATTTAAACCAGTAGCTAATTCATATTAGAGGATAGAATCAATGTATCACAGATAAAAGGACAGGTCTGAATAAAGACCTTATATTGTGGTATATTTTTTGGCCTCTGCTTTCTAATTTCTGAAGGCCATTTCTCAAAAAGCTATGACATTGCATTTTAAAACATGAAAATAAGTTATTTGTTCTTTCCAGAAATAATGCCCCAGCATTCTTAAGCACTCATACTTCATTTATGAACTGATCATTGATGAAGACAAAAATGTAATCATATTAGTAAAAAATATGTGGGAAGAGAATAGTGCCAATTGAAATCCTTGAGTTCTAGTGCTGCTACTGCAGCTAATGCATTCCATGATGTCTTAGTTACTTTTTTCTAGCTACTGAGGCACAGTACTCAACACCCAAAATAAAAGAAGGAAAGGTTTATTTAGCTCACAGTTTATGGAGGTTTCAGCCCATAATCAGCTGTCTCTTTGGCAGGGTAGCATGGCAGGGGCAAGAGTTCAAGGCAGTAAAAGGGAGCAAAAGCAGCAAGAGCAAAAGAGGGAAGAAAAGCCTATTTTCCTCCCTCATATTGTAAGCAGCCTACCATCCCCTAGGGCAGGTGTGGTACACACACGTCTCTGTGCTTTCCTCTTGCACAGGCTCAGGATGTTTACAAAGTAAGTACCCTGGCCCCCTCCTGAGTCACTTAGTTAAACTTCTAAACTTCTCAAGTTGACCCAGTGAATCAACCATTACACATGGCTTTGAAAAACACATTTCTTTAAGCCTAATATTATAAACAAATGCTGATGTTGCTTGATAATTAAGTGTAGATAATTTAATCTTTAGCAAATTCAATCAGAGTTTATAGTGACAGCCAACGCTGCATGAGGTTTATGGGAACTCTTCAAACAGATTGCATCACAATCATTTTCTGGCACTTACCATTTTAGTTTGGAGAATTTCAATGGCTTTATAGAGCAGATGATAGTATAAAGCATAGTGACATCCCTGATGCTTTCTAGAATGGCTCATCTAAAATCTGCTTTTGTTTGTCTTTGTCTTGACACAATACTATCTATAGTTTTATGAACTGTATTTAAAATAATCATGATTACAAAGCAGGTCCTAAAGTTTAGAATTGAAATTTCTGGTTATTTGTATACCTATAAAACAAAGCTCATTGTCTACATTGAAGGTTACAATATAATAGCTTTCAAAGCCTTGTAAGTAAGACAGAAGCCTGCCAGGAATTCAGGAATGCCCTGTAGTTAATTTCAAACATCTTTGAAAGAACTAGAGCAATATATTGTCAGTAAATTGATTAAAACTTTCCAGATCTTAAAATTCTCACTTATAAATTTAGAAGTTTGTGTTGTAAATTGAAATCTTAATGTTGAATAAAGATGAATTTAATATGAGAAAATAAATAAAAATCCATAACTCCATAGTTTAGTGTTTTTATTCCAAAATATAAAATACCTGTTGCTTGTACCAGAGTATATTTATTATGAGAACAGTGACTATACTGGAATAAACCCCCAATCCTTGCCACATGTTGGAGAAAGAAGTTAAAACGATGATAATATTAATAACAGTAGGAAATGAGGGGCTGGGGATTTAGCTCAGCGGCAAAGCGCCTGCCTGGCAAGCGCAAGGTCGTGAGTTCGGTTCCAGGTACCGGAGAAAAAAAAAAAAAAAAAAAAAAAAAAAAAAAAAAAACAAAACAGTAGGAAATGAAAATGGTTTGCAAGACCTCCACATTCTTCCTTTACCTTATGGAAAAAGCATCAAGTACAGATAACTTCAGAAACCATGACTAATTAACCTTTAAGGAATAAGACAATCTTGTGTGAATTTTAAACTGAATGTGTAGTACAGTCCAAGCGTGTGCTATGAGTAAATTTCTGACCAAATCTTCAGACATTATTTTTTTTCCTATCCACTGAAAACCAAGTGAAAACACTCTTTGAGTTCTGGATATTCTACCCTCTTAGGTGTCTGTTGATGGCTGTCCTTGATCGCTTCAGCGTTCTGTGCATACCTGATCTCCAAATCAAGAAGGATTGACAATTTTCCCTCATAAGGTAGCTTCAGCACTGTCAGACAGATCATATATATATATATATATATATATATATATA
>NW_004955502.1:5971421-5996901 GCF_000276665.1 Chinchilla lanigera
CTTTTCTCATTATTTGTGACTCAAAAAAATGGATTTGTTTTTCAGACAGTCCAGAAAGGTCCCTTCCTCCCCAAAACTTTAAGTCTGAGTCTTCATAAGTCTCTATTTACTTAATAATTTAGATATTCTCTAATTGGGAGATGGGGTAATTTATTAGCCTGATTCTTTACAGTATTGAAAATCTATGTCTTTTTATATCATAATTTTCTACATTTAATCATTTAATATGTTTCAAAAGTATATTAGTGTTTGGAGTGTTTTCCACTCTGTAGAAAAAAACTCAATTTCTAGTTATTTAAATAATGCTGATTTCTTTCCTTTGGTTTATGATGTTTCCTTTCATATATACATAGTATTTGTTCATTGATTTGCCTATTGTTTATATTGCACTTCATACTAATTTAGTTTTCTTAACTTTATCAAGTATGTTAAAAACTATTGTTAAATGGTTTTTCATAGGTGTTCTTCTTTTGTTTGTACATGGCCTTGAAAATAATTATTCTAAATTCAGAAGTAACACTTCATGAATTACAATAGAGAACTTTTGTTCAGTGCAGTATGCCATTAAAACAGCATTTCTTGTTTATTTTTCAACTTCAGAATACATTTTTTAAAATTATGTCTTTGAAATGAGAAGTCTTTATGATTTATGGCTCCCATTATTTATATTTATCTTTTTTCATCATTTTTCATTCCTGTGTTCTTTCCTATTACATATCATGTGACCTTCTCAAATTGTTCCTTCATCATTTACACAATTTTCTTTAATGTTGATTCTTGAGGTTTTTGTCTTCTATGTGCATTTGAACTTTTCTGTTGGAATTTATGTCTCATAGTTCTTTGCTCAGTTCATCATATTTTTATTTCATTCTGTCTATGCTTTTGTTCATTCCATTTTTATTTCATTCTGCTTTTGTAATTCAGAGTTTGTCTTTTCATCTTTTATTGATGTGTGAAAATGGGTGTGTATCTTTGGAAGTCACTGAACATGTAAAAGTATTTTCTTTCTATTCTGGTTTCTCTAACAGGCATTTTCAGTCTTGTTCCTTCTTCTGTTTAGTTTACTATTTCTTCTGCCACTCGGTATTTGTCAGAGGGTCTGTGTTTCTTTGTGTTGCTTTTGTGCTTTGTTTTGTTGGGTTGCTTTTTTATACTTGGCTTTTAACTTCTAGTACAAACTCTAACAAAGAAATAGCATCAGGACTGACCAAGGATTTCCCACAGATGACTGTATGAATTGTTCTTAGATGTAGCAAAAACTCTTTGCTTACTCCTTTTCTGGAGAGTTAGTCAGGTTCAGTGCTTTTCAGTTGACCCCCATACTGTTGGCCATAGTGCTTTGCTGAGTCCGTGAGATAAAGCAAAGTAGTATTCTGAGTGTGGGTGATTCTAGTGTTGTCTTGATTACTTTTCTCTTGCTGAGACAAAATACCTGACACCCAAAATTGAGGGAGGAAAGGTTTATTTAGCTAACAGTCTGTGGAGGTTGCAGTACATATTTGGCTAGCTCCAAGGCAGAGTGGCACATGGCAGAGGGAACAGTTCATGGTGGTGTAGGAGTGGGGGTAGGGGGACAGCAAAAGCAATAAGAGTAAAAGAGAAGGAGTGAGAGAATAAGCCTCTTTTCCTCCCTTCTATTGTATGCAGGCTGCCTGCTCCAGGGCGGGTGTAGCACTCACACCCTCAATCCCAGCATGGGACCATGAATCAATCAGAAACTCTAGAAGCCGTCCCCATGACTGCATGAGGCTGTGGGGGACATCTAGACACCAACCATCACAACATACATCTCACACTATGTATAGCATTACTGCCTCTCTGTCCCTGCCACAATGTTGGGCAAGTCCAAGAGAATTGATTTTAGTCCATAGCTTGTGTTTCTAGATCCAACTTACTCAAACTTTGGTTTAGCTTCTTTTTCCATTGTAGGTTTTTAGTGAATAACTGGAGAACTGTGTGGTGTGTAAATCATTTTCCACAGGAGTCCTTATCACCCAGAAGGGTCCTGTGCTTTACTGTGAGTTAAAGGAAGTGAGGGAAGACTAGCCAATTTATTTATTTTGGCAAGTGAATGAAAAAGTGGAAAATGTGTTTAAATAAAAGGACCGGTGTTACTTTCTCTAAAAGTTTTCAAATGATTAACAAAGTCACTGTGTTCAGAAAACACAGTTGTAGAGGAACCAGGTGCACAATCACTGAGCAAATCTCTGTCTTAGATTAATTCAGGAGCAGCTTTAAATAAGTACAAAAAATAAAGCTGATTGCTTTCTATTTGTCTATCCTAACAGTAAAATACCAGTTAAAATTGATTAATTCTTCTTTACCATAAGTATGAGGATATACTGTTGCAGTTGTTATGGCTGTCATGATGAGGTCTATCAGGAAAAAGAAGTCATCAGAACCATTTTAGTGTCATGAAAAAATTCCAAAGGTGTTTTCATAATACACCATTCTGGATTGTTTTTCTTTTGCTCTCAGTGGCAAATAAAATTATATCAATTCTGAATAGTTTTTGATGCAATTAAGACCTACTACTTTCTCTGAAGATTTCTCTAATCACTGCAGGCAGGAGCAGCCATTTCCTGTCTACTCCTGTCTTTGTGTTATACACATTCACACATTCTATTGGAAACAGTAAAATATACTTCAAATTGTATACATTAGTTTCTTTTGAAGGTACTGAGGTGAACAAAAATATCTGGCTTGTTCCATTTTTGTCTCACTTGTGAACAGCAACAAAATACGTTAATAGCACAAAGATATTTATTTCATTTTATTTTATTTATTTATTTTGGTATCGGGAATCAAACTCAGGACCTTGCGCTTGCCAGGCAGGCGCTTGTGTAGCTGAGCTACATCCCCGGCCAGGGATATTTATTTTAAATAGAAAAAGGTAGCAATTCTTATTGATGCTGAAACCTACAACATGAGTTTATTAAACTGTGATTCACTCAGAATTAAAAAGGAAAAGAAGAGAAACATTAGAAGCTGATGTCTCTTCATTAATGTACATTTCTTTATGCAGGAATCTTTTGACTTTTCAAAAGGGAAAAATATAAATGTGAAGTTTATATTTTTATGAGAATATAGGACATATGCATGGTAAGTATATGATACATTAAAAAGTATTTATTGAAGGAATAGAAAGCACCTCGTGGATGTTATGTTAGAGAGGCATTCTAGGAGGTGTTGGGGTGTCAAGTTCAGTGAATACAAAAAAGAAATATGAAGAAGGAAAGCTGCATTCAGAGTGAATGCAAGATTTCAAAGCTGATGCTCTTCTAGTTGTCAGGAGTGGGTATAAATTTCTTCACAAATGAACAGGCGAAGAAATGGTTCATGGGGGCTGGGGAACTTAGCTCATCCATGGAGCATGGGAACAACTCCATATACATCAGCATGAGAAGTGAAAGAGGTGGCTGAGAGTCAGGTCCCTGACACCTTGATCAGTGTCAGCAAGTGATAGGCTCATTGTATGTATCTCAATAAGTGAATGATTAAAAAATAAAAATCCTCTGATGGAGACAAAAGAGCACTTTAGGAATGCATCATTAGGCTCTGCGATGGACCATAAGCTCAGTCTGCTGGGACCTCTGGGAAGGCAGGTTTGGTGGCTGTGACATGGCATACCCGCTGTCCAGTACATAGACCTCTTCTCCTAAATAGATTGGCACCCTTTCAAAAGTTCCTCTTTCAAGGAAACTCTGAGGCCTCGATAAATGCACAGCCAGGCATGCACAGTCAAGGAGGCAAAAGGCAGTCTCATGTCTACTTGTGATTTGCAGTGCTAACTAAAATACTACAGTACTTCCATTCTCAGTTATTGGCCATGTTATTCTCAATATGACCTGTAGCTTCCTTTTGAACTAAATTGTTGAGCATTATTATCAATTTAATGATACTTGTTCAGCTTTTACTGTTAAGTGATGTGTTGCCCAGTATCCTAGGATAGGGAACACAGGCTCTTTCCAGTTTAGTTGTGAGAAGAAGTACTAACAGGAGCATCCAAACCAGAGTGGATCATCAATAATGCATTTGAATGAGCGCACACACATACCCTCAAAGCAATTACTGATGAAACAGGTCTGCATATTGTTTAATATATTTCGATTTGTATATAATGTTAGTATTTTAAAGTGGAACATAAGTTTAAAAGATATAGGAGAAAAGGAAATTTTCAGAGAATGTTTTTACACCCAGAAGGCATGAGTGTGGTAATCACAGAAAGTGCTACCAGCCTAGATGTTTAAGACACAGCATGGCATCTGGGGTGTGGTTGGAGCATTGGCTGGGTCATAACTTCATTCTTTTCACTCTGGACAAAAACACACACCATACTTTTGCTGGTGACTTTTTTAGCGATCACACTTTTAACTTTAACCTGTGGTTTATGGCTTTATATACAGATATTATTGTCATTGCGGTATATTTTCTTAAAATTGCTTAGGTATGTTCAAAGAATGCAAATAAGGAGAAATGAGAATTTAAAAGAAGTTTATGAAGTCTTCCACTTACACAGCCATGGTGATTATAGTGCTAAAGTGTGTACTGCGGAGTAGACTAGCAATTTGGTGGTGTTCAGAATGCCAAAGCAATAATTCATGTGATTTTCTCTAACAGTTCAAGAAAACCACTTTGGTTCAGTCAGTGGATGTTCATTCTGATAACATAACACTTTTTGAAGGAATTGCCATTTTATGTAATATTAAATTAACATTTGAGTGTTTTCAAATTAAGTGGCAGATTCATTTTAAACTCTTATTGAAGAACACATCTAATATGAAAGTATAATAGTGGTGGCAGAATTTGGAAAAAGTAATAGCAATTTTATTTCCACTTTCATCTTAGATATGTACAAAATGGTTATGTGTGGGCATGGATAAGTATATTATACATTCTATTTCAGTTAGTCTCCAAAGGACTAGTAAATTGAAAAGCACCTATACAAATTGAAAGGAAGGCTTTGAAAGGGAAAAACAGTTATAGTTTCTGAGAAAGGAGAGCTTTATTATAACTATGCAGGTATCTGGTTAGTCTTTTAATGGCTTAGAGATACATTCCAACTCAAATACAGCTTTTTATTTGTAAATTGGCCTAGGAAATCATTTCAAATGAATTAAACATCAAAGCTCTATACCTAAGTGGGCCAGATAAGGGATGCAAATATTAATAAAGTTTCACTTAAATTTTAACTAGCTTCTGTTTAGAAATAAATATGTATTTTGAACATAATAGCCCTGTTGTATGGATTAAAATTTATTTTTGTTAGGAAGCTAAGCGTCACCCACCCTATGTCAGAAATCTCACAGCTTCCTGAGGCATGGCAAATGTCAGAAATAAAAGAACAACCAAGAAAAAGCAACAAACCTTTCAAAAACTATGTCGTCCTAAGTACAGCTTTCTTGCTTAAAATATTCATGCTATAAAACCAAAAAGACAGCGTTCAAGATATGTTTCGATTCAAAACAGCTTGCACAGTGCTTTCTATCTTTTCATAGTAAACTAGAACAAATAGGTGAGCTGAGAGAGAAGTTCAGGTCTATGCTAGGTATTAGAGATTTATAAAGCAGGGAAAAAACCTACTCACTGTGGTCAAGAAATCAAAAAGTTCTTTGCTATTTGCATTTTAATATGTATTACTAGTTGTTTTGAAGATCTATGTGAGTTATCCAATTTGCTTTAATTTTTTTGTATTTATTTGTAACGGAAAAGTAAATATTACTCATGAGTCAGCTAATTCATTCATAGTGTTATCTGTAAAGCATATGTTGCCTTGGTAGTTTTGTATGATTTAATTCCATTTTAATCATGTAAAAAGCAAGTAAATGAAAAACTTTTACAAAATAAAGATAACTTCTACACACCCATGCTTAACCTATGGACAAGAAGAAAAGTAAATTCTTTAGTATGATAGAAAATTTTTTCTATGATCTGAATGTTTGTGTCCCCCAAATCTAATTCTATACTATATGTGATATTAAAAGGTAAGGCCTTTAGAAAGGTGACTAAGGTATGAGGGTGGAGCCTTCAAAAGGGGATTGATGCCCTTATATAAAAAGTTTTGGAGGCACTTGTTTGTGCCTTCTACCATATGAAGACTCAACTCTTAAGTACCTCTTTAAGATTGGTCCCTCATTAGACGGTCAATTTAATGTCTCGATCTTAGATTTCCTCACCTCCAAAACTATGAGAAGTAAGTAACCTACTCAGTTAGTGATAGTCTGTTGCAGATGCATGATCAGACTTAAGACGCCAATCAGGCAAGTTTCAATGGACTTGTAAATTTTCCTAGCATGGAACCAATAGGCTTCAAATAAATGCTGCCTACAGGGTAAGAGCTTAGGCTGTCATGGGGGATTCAAGGTGGAGTATTTAGGAAGCTTTCTGCCCTCTAGGTAGGACAAAATATGTATCTTATTCACCTCTGATCTTCAAAACCTCATGTGGAATGGACAATAAATATGGTTTTTTTTCCTGAGTGATATAAGATTTGAAATTCATTTGTATTGTATATCTATGTATATATATATAATTTATATTATTTTATAATATGACTCATAATAAATTTGTTTTATAATTATCATAATCAATACACAGTTCTAGTTCCTCCTACATACAACTATAAAAGACCTTAAAGTGTGAATAGAATATGGAGATAGCAAGTGGGAATGAATTTACATTTCTGAGGCAGTTCATGAACAGAAAAGATGAGAAACATCAGATGTGTTTGTTCTTAGCATTAGCTGATCTGCTGCCTTAAAAGTAAACTTTTCATATCTTAAAATCCATTGGGTGCATTTTCACTGGGAATGGATCTGTTACCCATGAATTGACATTGGTTCTCTTACATAAACTTCCCAAACACTTGATGTATTTCATTACACAATATGAAAAATTACGTTTGTTAATATTGCCAGTGATCTCATCAGAAAAGTCTTTGTGGAACTGCCAAGCCCACTGTGATGGTTACAAGTTTTTCACACTTCTAATTTGTGCCTTAAAGTTTGAATTTATCATCAGCAAAAAATGTGGTAATTGGTTTTCTTTAAAGTGATGATCTCATTTCATTCTTTTAAGAAAAAATGATATTCCATGTGAAAAGAAGTCAGTTCACTTTACAGCCAGTCACCCTAGTTGTTTTTCTGATGAAAATCATCACATGTAAGCGCTGACAGAAGTGCTGTACGTGCCCTTCCTATTGTGTTACATAGAGTATTAAAAAGATGCACACTTAAGGATTACATTTAACCAAATTAATAATTTTGACTGTCCCAAAAAGTGCACTCCTTAAGCCATTATTTTTGTTCCTTTTTAATTTTTCTCCATACTGCTTGCTACCTGATAAAAGAAACTGATCGGTCTTATGCTTTGGTCTGTTTCTTTGACTTGGTGCTAAGGTACCCACAGTTTCACCCAGCATCGCTTATGCGTAATTAGTGCAAATGTTAACCCACTGAAAAAGGCAAATAATGGCAAAAGTTTTACTTTGACCATTTTGACCTCATGGATTCTCTGAAAGGGTCTTAGACACTCCCTAGATTGTGAGTCACACTTTGATAATTCCCTGTATGTCTGAATCTGAGTTGCTATAATAAAATGCCATGAACTGGGTGGCGTATAAATGACAAACACTGTAATCTCAGCACTAAGGGTGAGTGAGGCATAAGAACGGCAACTTCAAATCCTGCCTGGGCAGCATAATGAGATCCTGTCTCAAAAAATAAAAGGGATTGGAGACAGAGTGGTAGAACGCCACTCTGTTCCACCTGTAATACTGGAATGAGTGAATGATAACATACATTTACTTCTCACACTTGTGCAGTAGGAAAATCCAAGATTAAGGTACTGAGAGTTTTGTCTTGTTTCAAAAGTGACATCCTCTCATGGTGTAGGTACACACATGGTGGAGGGAAGAACCAGGTGAGCATGTTTTAAATGGACACTAACCCCATTCTGGAGGTCTTTCCTCATGAATTAATTACTTGTCAAAAGTCCTCATCTCCTAATGCCATCCTGTTCATGCTTAGGTTTTAATTTACTAATTGTAGGGGAACATCAGCATTCTAGCACTATGTATAGGAAAAATGATCCATAAAGCCAATGAGACATGTTAATAATGCCAGTAAAACATCAGTTTTAAGACCTAGAACATTGTCCACTGGACTTTTAAAACTCAGAGTCATAAAACATCAAGAAGAAATAATGATGCTCTAGACTGACCCCTGAATTTTACTATTTTTTTTTTTTGGGGTTTTTTTTTTTTTTTTGGTTTTTCTCCGGTACCGGGAACCGAACTCACGACCTTGCGCTTGCCAGGCAGGCGCTTTGCCGCTGAGCTAAATCCCCAGCCCCTGAATTTTACTATTGAAAGGCAAAACCCTGCGGGCGCATAACTCGTCCATGATAGTTGATCTTAACTAAAACAAAAGTTCTCTTTTATCTCTGCAGTTTAAGGTATTGTGGCTTTGGCAAAAGATTTCTGATATCTCTGACATTCAGTTCTCCTGTTATGTCAAAGATGACAGTATCTACACTACCTAATTTGAAACATGAAAAGCATATGAGACAACATGCAACCCAGTGCTTTGAAACTCCAGGGAAGATCAAGGTGTGAAGCCTTTCTGTGAAAATGCCAACATTCTGTCCCTTGTAGGGGAGTTAAATCCAAAGCAGCATGGTCTGAGGTCTTGCACGGATGTCATGCTGAGTGTATCAAAACCTACATCACATTGTGTTAGAAGAATAGGAAATGTGATAGTGAGATGCTAAAGAAGTACAACCTAAGTGATAGAACTGCTCATATCTTAGAGAGGACCTATTTGATGACTCCTTCAAAGACCATATTCCATTGGAGTGTCTAAGCAATATGCTATTCTGGTTAATTGCATTTTTTGTTTAAGTTCAACATAATCCAGTGTTTACACAGTTCTGAATCTTAGAGTTCTGAATGCTTGTGAATGTCAGTTCTTACTGGACTTCAGGTGAATTGGACACTACGTTAATAGTCACTGTGATTGTGAGTTTCTTTTAAAATGTAAATCCTGCTTTTTCATTTTCTTATTTGCTCCTAAAAACATGATATAGGTGAGAAAGGTATAGAGCATTTGCATTTTGTTTGAGTTTTATTGAGAATTTATTAACTACAGATATGACAGATCATTGGAAATCGTATAGTAAAATTTAAATTAATGTCATTTGCATAAAGAGGAATATCTGACAAATCATGAAAATTCACTAAGTGAATACATGTATTACTTAACAATCAGAGTGTTTAGACTTTGAAAAACTAACTTTAAGATTTTTAAAATACCTAATTATTGACATTTTAACAACTACTTGGAAGATCACTTTTACTTTTTTCATGTAGTATGATCAAATGATTAAAGTTTTAAAAATTATTGGAGTCAAAGACACATGGCCATTTATTCCCTTCGAAATACTCGCCCTCACTTTGACCACTTATCCTGTGATTCTTGCCACTTTCTGAAGCCGTTCTTGAGTCTGCTCTCATGTCTTCACAAGATGTGATTGAAAACATGGTGCAAGCAGCTACAGAGTGCCCGCAGCAGGGCGGCTCATCAGACATCCTCCTCCTCCTCCAGCCCTGGCTTCGTCAACCTCTGGCTTTTCCCAAATTCAGAACGACTGTGAAAGGTATAAATTTAAATTGATTTGGGACATAGAGGTAGCCATGACAGGGCAACTAAAGACACTCATGAAAGAGGATTTCTAGAACTACTTTGGAAAGTGGAAAGAATAATGAAATAACTGTTCAGAGCAATAGGAAGTATTATGAGAAGGATTAATAGCAGTATGTCTTTCAGTGAATAAATGTTTTTAACTAAAACATTTACCGTCTGTTGATTTTTTGTTCTTACTGATTTCACCTATTCAATGAGTCATGTGAACTGTAAGTCTCAGGAAAGGCCTTGAGTTCACCTCCGTGCTAACAGCAGTAGCTACACTTCTAATCCATATAGATCATTATGTCGTAAACATGCCATTTTCAAAACCCAAATGCAAATCACATCAACATGTAGAAGTGATCATATTGACATTTGTCCCATTTGACCTCAGTGCAGGAAAAAACTCATGTACTTTTAAAAATTATAAACTATTACAAAATAACTACGTCTTACATCTTACAATTTCCAAAGTTGCTTCCACAATAATGCTGCTACAAGCAAAACTGGCATTCACACTTTGCAGATGCATAAACTAAGACTTAGCACCCTTTATTAACCAGCAGAAATACGTGAATCAGAATTTCCTAATTCTGTTCTCTCTATAATGCATATTTTCTAAAATTATGATAAAAATCTATGAAATGAAATTAGAACATCAGAAGGGAGAATCAGTAGCAACTACTGTGTGTACCTCTTATTTAGCTGCGTTATGATTCAAGTGAAATGTAGTTCAGAAAGAATTGGCAAGCATTCTGGCCAGTGTACTTTATTAGAAAACCTTCTGTTCATACTCAGATAACGGTTAACACGGATCATAAAGATGGATTGAAATGCTATAAAACGATTTTATTTAATTAAGCATATTTTCATTTTTAATAAGCAACATCTCTCATCCTAAGCTAGGAGATTCTGACAGTGCCTTTATTGCGTTTCAGAGCACTATATTAAATCACTTACAAAGTTCTTAAATATGTTCCTCCATTCTGCTTCAGGGTACGTTCCCTTGTTCTTTGTGCTGCTGCACATGTTTCTTCAGATCTTATCATGTCTAGCTGCTTGTTGTCTCCCACACCATTGCCCAGATAACAGCATCACCTGCTCAGACGTGGTTTTTCTGGCAGTGGTATCTGATGCAGAATTCCTCCCTTACTTGTCAACCTCAAAGAACTGACCTGTCGTCATCTGTTCTGTATAATAATGGTCACTTCAGTGTGAGCCCTTCACTTCTATAATTTAATTTTCATTTGTATATCTTGTTCTATGTGCCCCTTTGATTGATTGCAAAGGATTATGTACTGTAAAAAATTATCTACCTCTTAAAACTGAATAAAACTCTCTAGGCCTGGTTCTTGCATTGAAAAGTTATATTTTTTTATTTTTCTAAAAAAAGATTTTTCATAGTTTTGGACTCTTACGATGCTTCTTATGTCAAAAGGTCAATCATATTTTCCTTGAAAAATCAAGTATTTAATAGATATTTTAACTTCTGTGTCATAAAATTTTTGTCTTTCTCTTATTAATTGTTGATATTCATTTCCTACATATGCATTCTTTCTAAATCCTAGATATGTGTGTTTTCAGAGAGGCTGCATATAAAGCCAGACAAGTTTGGGTTCTGAAGTCAAGCATCAGGAGTTCAAAATCTTATGCAGGAATTGTGATTTAATGAACTTACTAAAATCTGTCAACTTTTCTAAGACCAAGCTTCCTCATCTGGTTAATGGGGATTATTTCAGTGTTTATTATAAAGGTTTGCTGTAAGGATAAAGTGCTTTACCCAGTGCATAGCACACAGTGAACACTGCAGGTCAGCCCTTGAGTTACTTTTCTTACTAGAAGAATTAGTACTACTAAGTTTTACTATTGGATCAGATGGTAATTTATCATTATCATTGTGCACACCTCAGAAAGACCTAGTACAAAAATATAGATGGGAGTGCTTTCTGTACCTTACGTTTCAGTGGAGAGCACCACAGGGAAAAAGTGTATACATACAATTATGTCAGTTAATGCTATGAAGAAAAAGCACAGGGTATAGGTGGAGCACTAAGGGGCTATATCATTTGGGAGGATGATGGATTTGGGGCTAAATTATATGGGCCCTCAAATTCATATGTTGAATGGGTAACTCCTAGTACAGCAAAGTGTGACAGGAGTTGTAGGTAAACCTTTAAAGAGGTGACTAAGTTAAATGAGTCCATTAGGGTAGGCACTAATCCAGCCTGACTGGTGTCCTTCTAAGTGAATTTGTACACAGGAACAAATGCTAGGGGTGCAGGAGCACAAAAACCATGTGCATAGGCCAGGTGTCTTTGTCACTTTCTTCATCACAAAACACAGTACTCAACATCCAAAACTTAAGGGAGAAGTGTACATTCTACCTCACATTTTGGTCCATGGTCAGCTGGCTCCAAGGCGGAAACAGCATGGTAGAGGGGCTTGGGGTGGAGGAAAAGCTGCTGACTCTCTCAGGGCAGCATGGAAGCAGAGAGAGGAGAGGAGCCCGGGAAGGAGAGACAGCCTTCTGGGTCAGGCGACCCACCTCTGAGCCCCACCTCCTCACAGTAATCAGCCATGACCACCACAGTCAACTGCTCTGCTTACTGTTCAGTCCTCTTTGAAATACACGAGGCTTCATAGGACAACCCACATTGGAAACATAACACAGGAAGAGGGCAGGTCTCCCCAAGCTGAAGAGAAGATCTCTGAAATAGCCAGTGTTGCAGGTACCTGGATTGTGGACTTCCAGCCTTCAGAACTGTGACAGAATAAATACGTTATTTAAGCCACTAGATCTGGCATTACCCCCTGGTGCTTTATTATAGCATCCCTAGCACAGTAATTGGGAGTTTGGGGGACGAGCACCTGTCAGCTCCCCTCCATTTTGGGGTGTTCCTACTTGTCAGAGCTGCGGAGGACAGGATGGGCACACCCTGTGGAGAGGTTTCTCCAGGCTCTGCTCACACAGGGCAGAAAGCAAAAGGCAAGGGCTGCAGTGTGCACCAAAGAGCAGGGAGAAGAGGGGATGAGAGGAGAGAGGCAGAACAGATGGAGATAGACTTGTCTCCTTCAACTGGAAGTACTTTGATGCTGTTTCTTACGAGCACATTGAGACTGTCAGGGGAATGAACAAAATAACCATCACTTGTGTTGCTGAATCACTTTTTCTCCTGACATTGTGTGTCCAAACTGTAAAGTTAATTAGGTCTGTCTTTCATTTAATGTTCTATAATTCTGTAATGACTTTTTGAAGGCATTGAACAGAGAATTTTAGAGGCAATATTAAGACAGATAACTATATGTCATTCACACTATTTACAAATATGATTATTCAGAGCCAGGAAAACTGTCATTACCCTCTGAGAGAAACCATGATATGCTGGTTTTCATGAGGTAGCTGCATTATTAAAAGTTCTGTTTTTAAAACAGCAAATACGTGTAGTTTCCTAAAGAAACATGTGTCCTGAATGTGTAATAAATACTATCATACTGCTTTCCGATAATAAATTATTGAAACTTCTTCTTCTGCAGTATGATTGTTTTAGACTAAGTACCAGTGTAAATTTGTTCTGAGGGAGATGTGACAAAAGAATTTTGTATTTTTGGCAAATGTTGATAAATTATGTGTTAAAAGAACTTTATTAATAGTGCTGCATGTACTACTTTAAATATTTAAATACTTAACACCATGGGTTGGATGTTTTAACATTCAGAGTATCATGTTGGTTTTAATCATCATAGAATTTCACAGCTGGAGATGGCTTAGCGAATTTAAGTATATCACAGCCAATCCGTCTTTTAAAAAAAATGAGTCAAATCTCAAGGGAAAGCCAGAACATTTACAGGACCACAGAGCAAATAGCAGAATGAAGAAAAGAATTGGAATCTTTTGACTTTTTACATTCGTCCTTTCTTTTGAAAATAAATAAATAAGTCCATTTTTAAAAAGGTACTTATAGTCATGCTGTAGAATAAACTCATCTTGAATTCAACTTTATTTTGTAGCTCTAAATACAGAAACCCTGACATACAAACAGAAAGGTGTTTTCTCAAGAAATGATAATATATAAAGTCAAAATTTGTCTTTTGTGAATCATGAAGAAGGGAGGGAGGTAGTAGACACTGCCTGTTCTCAGTCTGCGTGCTTTCAGACGTGAAGGCCGTAGCCTGAGTGTAGACCTGTACCTGGCCATGCAGTGCCCCTCGTGCTAGGTTCTTCTCCCTGCTTTCCTGCATAGGAGGGCTGCTCCTTAGGACCTCTACTCTACTGGCAGCCCTGTCATGGGAAGTCCCGTCTCCTCTGGTGTCTCATGTCTGTATTCCTTTCGTTTACCTCACAGTACTCCCCATTCTGAGTGTATGTTTAGCTACTTACTTTCTCTTTTTTTTTTTTTTTTCTATACTATAAACTCTTACAGCACACACCTTACATCTTTTCAGTTCACTGCCATACAACCCTGCATTTTATGTAGCACGCTGTCGGCCATTAGGAAATGCCATGTGAATGTGTGGCTTTTTGAGTAAATGACTGTGTGACTGAAACAAAGGAATTATCTGTGACAAAAATGTGGTTTAACAATGCCTTTTGCTTTTTGCTGTCTGATGTGACTGTAAAACATATGGGACTCTTGCAGGCACATTTTAAGGGCACAAAATTGTAAAATATGCCTTAGAAAAGGTATGTGAACTAAACAGAGTTTTCAGGGTGATATGGGCTGCAAAGATAAAAAATTCAGAAGTCTTGGAAAGGAATCTTTATTTTCATGAACAAAAGTGGAATATGTACTATTGTATGTTGTTTTGCACTAACCTAAATCTCTTAATGTGTTTATATGACAGAAAAAAATATATTTTGAAATTTTGAATAGTATTAACTTCAGTAAGATGCCTATTTCATGTAGGATACATATCATATATCATATATCCTGTACCATTTAATCTGGACACTTTGAATAATTTCTAGTCTGTGACATTTACCAAACCACAGTACTCAACGGATTATCTATTACCATCTTCAAAAGAAACTGTAATACAGCAAGATTGAGGTTCATCTACTTGAAATCCCTTTTTTTTTCTTTTGGAATGATGCAAGTCAGTACATAAGTGACCTCTCTGAATCACACCACCAGATAGTGGAATTTTGGAAAAAAGGCAGTCATGACGCTAGGTCACCCACACTGGGTCTTTGTAAATAAACTGCCCTTTGTAGTTTAAAGGAGAATTTATATGTCAAGTACCTAGCACAGTAGTCAGTTCATAAGTGACCTTTCTGAATCACACCACCAGATAGTGGAATTTTGGAAAAAAGACAGTACATGATGCTAGGTCACCCACACTGGGTCTTTGTCTGTAAGATAAACTGCCCTTTGTAGTTTAAAGGAGAATTTATATGTCAATTACCTAGCATAGTACCCGGCCACAACTGTTATTCAGTAAATATTAGTTTCCTCTGCCTTTCCTTAGTTTTTCCCTCCCCTGATATAATATTCAGTTACATCAGTCGCTGAGATTGTAAATCATATTAATTTAGAAAAAATGTGAAGCAAGATACTAGAACAACTCCAGTGACAAAATGTCTCAATCAGTGCTTCTTAAATAGGAACAGAAATAGAAAAGATGTGAAAGAGAGGGAGAAAAGGAGGGAAAGAAGGAAGAGAAAGAAATTCATAATTAAACTTTGGAATGTCAGGATCATGGCTATTAGTACAAAAACTCTATTGAATCTATTGAAGCACCCGGTAATTTAAGGCTAAAGATAGAGTGTGAAACATTTCAGAAAAAAATGGAGTTTTAAAATCTGTTCTGGCAGAAATATTAGAAATGCCCATTTTAAGGTTACTTATTTCCTATAGACATATATAATCTTTATTTTTGTCTGAAACAAATAAATATAATCACCCTTAATTGTTAATGCTGCTAGCTACAAATAAGATTGTGCATTATCTTCATTTTTCATTCTCATCCCTTAGTATCCTTCCAAGTTTCATTGATTTGAGTCCATTAACAGATAGTATTGCTCAAATTCCTGTGGCTGAATATTTCAGAAGGAACCCTTTGACAGCTGCACCACCAAGTTGCAGAAGGGAAAATATTACGCCCTTTTGCTCACATCACAGGAGACAACTGACAGGAGGCAATTTCCTTGCACACTTAGATTTATCAACTTTTTGTGCATTATATATGTACCCGAGTACATGGCTGGAGGTTCAGACGTAAGCAGCCTTCTTAAACATTAATATTTAGAAATGTCATCTCTGGCCATTTGTAAAATGAGTTCTTTGGAATGACCGGTTGCTGTAGCTGATGGAAGTACTGATACAGGTTTCTCACCTCATGGTTGTTTTGGGGAGAGTAAAATGCTGTGATCCCAAAACAACTCAGCTCCAATTTTGGAAATTCACTGACTAAAGAGGCCAAAAAGAGATACTTCAAGGTGTGAGAATGACTTTCTTTCATCAATTTTTTTTTTGAGATGGTCTCGCTATGCAGTAGAGGCTGGCCTTGAGCTCACTGTGTAACCCAGGCTGGTCTTGAACTCACAAGGATACCCCTAACACAGCCTCCTAAGTGCTGGAATTACAGGCATATGCCACCACACCTGGCACCTCAGTATCAAGTAATTAATTTACAGTGATTAAATCTGAAAGATTTGTTTGATTAAATTATTGGTGGTCATCTGGGCCAGCATTGTAACTGAGGGGAGGATTTGATCCTCTTGGGCTTGTGCATGCACTTTGCCTTTGGGTCAAAGAAAAGAAATATTAAATATCTAACTTTGTGATCTGAAGTACTGACCACTTTTAACTGACAAATAGAAGTGAATTTGTGGTATAATATTGTGACTATCAGTATGCCAAACAAACAATAAATAAGTAGTCCTAAGACTTTTCCTGTAAATACTACAAATGATTTCAAATAAATTTTAGCTAAAATGCACATGAAATGAAAGGCAAGCTTCTAAGTCTTCATAAAATTAAGCATAGTATAAAATTATGGAAATACAATGAAAACTTTTATCGGTCATTTTAAAAGTTAATTTTACGATGTAATCCCAGTGCACAGGAGGCTAAGGCAGGAGGATCACTGCAAGATCTTCCATCAGCCACAGCAAGTAGTCCTTCCCAAGTACTCACTTTGCAAATGGCCAGAAATGACATTTCTGAATATTAATGTTAAGAAGGCTGATTAAATCTGAACCTCCAGCCATTTACTTGGGCACATCTGTAAGGCAAGAGGATCACTGGGCTACATAGTGAGTTTAAAGCCAGCCTGAAATGTACAGGGAGACCCTGTATCAAAAAACAGGAAAAAAAGGTTAATTTCATAAAACTAACAGCCATTAGTAATCTGTGTTTGAAAAATGTGAAATTCTAAACCATAAATTGCCATTTTGTTTTATACTGTAGATTTTGATTTCGAACATCCTAAGGATATCTTTTCAGAAAGGTATTGCTATTTTGTTATTGTTTCTTTTCTTTTTAAATGAACTGTTTTAGAAGTGAATTTTAGACATGGGTCTGAACAGTGTGGAATTTCTGTTTGAGTCAGTCATCAAGCTATCAAATCAGAAAAATAGATGTGATTTACACAGTGTACCAAGAGGCCAAGTCTAGGACTGAGGGTTGTGGAATTCAGCTGATACACAAGCCTTCTCTGTGAGAATAAGTACTATGTGGCAACTACAAACAGCACTGAAGGGGAAAAACACTTAAAATCTCCTGAGAAATGCTTATCTGCTATAAGATTGCTAACTTAAAAAAAATCAGAATCCATTTTATTCATTGAAACTAAGAAACAGAATTGCTGAAGAGATCAGATATTTCTTTGGTTTAACAAGGGCATAACAACTGCCTAAACATGAGTAGCCTGGAAAAACAAATTAACAAAAAAGTGGTTTTTATATTCCTTTGAATTTAAAATAAAAATCATATAGACAGAATGTTCTTGCATTAAGTAATTAAATATATGAAAATATGACTTTTCTGTTTATATGCTGCAAATATTTTTAAAGTTTGAGTATCAACTATCTTAGCTACTAAAACTGATTCAGTTGTTCAGAATTAAAAAAAGATGGCACCCTCATGTACCATGCATGGAGAAAATCCCATGTACACTGATCCTACTTAAACCAATAAAGCACAGCGTTCCATTTATACCATATTAAAAATTATTTATAAGTTATTCATTCCACATTCAGTTTTTAGATATTTTGTGAGTCTATGTGGAAGACTGAATTTAGGACTTGTAGGCCACATATGCTTCATCTTTGTTGCACAGCTGTGATGCGACAAAGAGCATCCTTTTCTCCATGGTAAGACTAACAAATCTTTCTCCACAGTGGCCCACCACTGGCTAAAAAACAAAATGCAAGCCAGTACCCTCTAAGTCTAGAAGTGTGCTGCTGCGTGGGAGTTGACTGTGGTGGTGTCTGTATGACAAAGAAATGCCATGCTAGGAGCAACCTGCTAGGCTTTGCAAGACCAGAGGCCGCAGAGGCTCTGCATTCTTGAATGCCTTTTCTGAGTGTTCAGGGCTTTCACATTCTATCCTCAGAATCCATATTTGTCTCCAAAGTGTATAGAACAAACTCAGAATACAGGAAATAGAAACTGTTAGATCTTGTTAAGGAAGCTAACCAACGATAAGGAGCGAGCAGCTGTTGTAGAATGAGATGGATTTTATTAGTGATGAAAAATAGTAATGTCACTGTAAACAGTATAACAAGTAGGCAGAAATAACTGAGAACAAGCGGAGCTCTCAGAAAACTGCACTTTCCCATCATATCATGTAATGCAGCTGGCATGATATGTTGTTTACAGTTACTCGACAGTTGCTCATTTAATTCTCTGCATTGCTAGAGAATAAGCCTATGATGATGAAAACTATATTTGTGTCTCTTAGTGGCATAATTGCAAGTACTTGAACATCACTTATATGACGTTATATTTGTACTGTTATTTGCATAGTTACTGCGTTATTTTTAATTATAAATTTCAGAGGAAAATGAGTAAGAACATTCCATATTTCCCAAAAACTTTGCTAAGCATAAAAATATGAACAGAAAGAACAAAATGTCACTTTTTTGCTTACACTGCAAGAAAATTCAGCAAAGTGCTCTTGACCTCCTGAGTGACACTAGTTATGAAAGGAGATGCCACCCATCCTCCCACTGCACATTTCAGAACCAGGCTGCCTGCGGAGGATGTCAGCGTCGCTTTGAAACACAGGGAAAACGCTTGAAATCTTCCTAAGGGATCGCTCTTCAGCAAACCCAGAAAACAGGGCAGGAATTTTCCTTTGGGACTTATTCACACAGCAGAGTGGTTCTTCAGCACTGGATCTTAAATTTTAAAAGTTCTCTATTTAACAAAGGTGACAGATTTTATATTGTTTTTAATTAAAATTTTAAATGCAGCCATAACAGGAATTTATTATTTCTTTGGAATAAATATGTTTGACTGATATATATATATGGCCTGGTACTTTCTTTGCAACATTTGAAAGTAACAGGTCTTTTTTCTAGTGATTACTGTTTAATTGTCTTAAATTTATGTGGGCTGTTTTCATCACGTTATTAATCTTATTAATGATTTCTTCAGAATACTAATTCTCAATAAACATACAAAAACCATTCTTTTTAAAATGTATGGAAGTGACCAATTTGCTGAAAGAGTCTGACCCCTTCAATTTGATTTGAGTTTCTGAGAATTACAGTATCCACCCCTTTCCACATTCCCCAGCTACAGAATACTGTTTTGGAAGCATCTCCCAGGTCCCAAAAACACACTCTAGGTAAACTGCACTACTTTTTAAAATTTTTATTCAAAATCAATGCAAATGAAAGTTGAAGCTTTTTTCTATATAATGACTTTTATCTGCTTTGTGTAACATTTTAAATGACTGCTTAGGTCATTTGTGGAAAACTATGAATTCAGTGACATAGCTAGTTGGATTTTTTCATATAAAGAACTCTTTGTCACTGACTTTGCAGCTTGATTTTAATAGGAAAAACGTAGGTTGGCCTACATAGGTGGTTTTAATCTGCTGGCAAGGTCTCACCATTCCTCACACTTTGGTTAGTTATAAGTATCTACTGTACAGGCCTCCTGTCCCATATTCTGCTCTAATTGAAAGATTTTGAGCTGAAAGAAGTGAAAATTTTAAACAGTAAGAGGCATCATATTAAATAGTCTTACATGAGTGAGGTCATTAAAATGTGATATATGGGGCCACTGTTTCGTTAAATTTACTTTATATTCTTGCCACTTCCTTAAATCATTTCCATACATCACATAATTTGCCCCAACTTCTAAATATACTAGTGTACTCCAGTTCAGTACAGTTTTAATGCAAAATAATTCCCAACAGGACTACCCTCATTCCCATGGCTGATTGCCTTGGACATGATGATATGGATGCAAGTGTTAGGGAGTCTCACTGTTTCCCTGAAGTTCAGCACTTTGCTAGTATGACACGACACTAAAGATAGTGCCATATTTATTTTGTTATTTAGGATAAAAATACAAATCAGGATCAGCCAGATTAGGAGACAGAGAGGGTAAGGGTGGGAGGACTGTGAACATAATGCTTGGATACCTTCTCCCTATGCCCTAGGGTTGCCTCACCCTCCAGGAAGTTCTACCAAGCTGAGTTACCAAGAGATTTTGATAGGGTTTTATTATATGGACATGTTTCTTTGAGTTATTAATCACATGATTGAACTCAGTCTCCATTATTTATATAGTTTAGAGAATCATCACTGTATTTTAATTGTGTTGTATGAGCATTAGATCCTTGGAGAAACCTTAATTATTGAGCTCTTTTTCCATTCTTCAAGACCCAGAAATTTTCATGTCTGAGTTTTGTAGGTTTTTTGCACCTTTTCCTTTGCTCGCATTCTCACTTCTATTAATTTCCTTTAACAGCCCTACCTTCTCTGCCCTTCTTGCTCTCAGAATTAGCTTCTTATATGAGTTGGGAGGATATGAATGAGGACCCAGTGACCTTCTGTGAGAAGGCAAATGTGCAGTCTAGCAATAATGGTTCTGTAGGAGCCATTTCACTGTCTCAGGTTCTGCAAATTCCTAGGTGCTTAACACTCAGGAGCTAGAACTCCAAATAAGTAGAGTTTTATTGCCAGTAAGTAGAGTACTTAACAAGGAACTGTGTTCTGTTACATAATTAATTAGAGTTTTGAAAGCTTTTGAATAAAATGTTTAGTTTTTTCTTGTTGAACTCACTTTGTACCAGTATTTGGAGGGACTTCGCTATATTGTTGAATACATTATTTAATGCTCTCAATCTCATTGTCATATTAGATACTGGTAATAGATGAGTGCTTGAATTTGAATAAAAATGTATCTCTTTATACTGTTAGCAGAATAACTTTGTTTCTAAGAAAGGGTAAAATTTATTGGAATTTCAGAATAAAATTAATAATAATTATACTTAAACATGGTCAATATCTATTTTAAATGTTTCTCTAATATAAACTAACAGTAGTCAACCTACTGGGAATGTTTTTTTCCTGATTAAATTTTTATTATTATCCAAATTCATATTGTATTTGTTAAATAAAAATTAATTGATTTGTCATATGTGTGGACATTTCAGAATATGTGACTGTAATTTTGCTACATGTATTTGAAACAATAAGATAAACTTTTTAATGTGTGGATTAATATATACATGCTAGATTCTATTTGCTTTGTTTTCAGTATATTTAGGTCAATGTTTAAATTTGCCAGAATGTGTTTGTTTTGCATGTAATCTTTTACATGTTTAATTTCTAAAATAGAATTTAGAATTTGTGATTATGCTGAGTAGATGCTTTACATTTCTTGACTATGTCATTTGGCAATAATTCTACCAGTAATACCTTGTACCTACCATTTTACAGTATGTTGCACATTTTATTGTGATTATTTATGTGTATAATTTCACCATGAATTGCAAGGTTTAAAGAATAGGAAGGCATCATTTGTTATCCCAGTGTTGTGTTTATGTTAAGGTTTGGATATAGCATCTCTCTCAAAAGTGGCATTTGCTCAGAGATGGGGCTTTTGAAAGGTGATTGGGTCATGGGGTGCTATACTTATCAGTAATTCACTGATAAGCTCATACCTGAATGTGCAGTTAGGAAGATTAGCATTTCTTAGAGGCAGATTACTGGAGACCTGATCTGGAAGGATGTGTTCTTGCCTCTAGCTTCCCTCTTTTCTCACTGCTTTGTAGTTGCCATGAGGTGAGCAGCTTTCCTCTGCCATGGTCTTCCACTATGCATTTCTATTTTGAACGAGCTAACCATGGACTGAATCCCCTGAACCATGAACCAAAATACACCTTTCTTCCTTTAAATTGTTCATATGTGATATTTTGTCCCAGGGATGGTAACATGACTAATACATGTTGGCAGTAGCTACTGAAGAAGTGTTATTGGTCAGAATTAACTAATATAAGTATCACTGGGCCTAAGTTCCCTCATTCTATACTCTCATTCCTGCTTTGTTTTAAGCAATCATTGATGCTAATACAATAAATGTTGTTCTTCCCTTTGGTCTGGTTGACCAAATTTTGATTCTGTCTTGGATCATTGCTATCTAGATTCCTAGAAAAGAATCAGGTTGTAGTTCTTATCAGGCATTAACACCAGGAAGATTTCCTAGGGCCAGTAGATAAATTTCCACAGAAGTTTCACAATGTGAAGGCAATGAAAATAGTTAATTATAAAAATTTATAGCTTGTCACCTAATTCTGAGCTTTTTGTATTACATATAGACACTTTCTCTTAAAAATCACTGCAGTACATATTCAGGCAACAAAATTAAATAAGTGTGGTGAAGTATTTAATGAAATGTAAAAATAAGACTTATTGATTTATTTTTTAAAATAAAAATCACTTAGATGGAAAATAACAAAACAGTTAAACATTATCACAAGGTTCAAGTATGAATACTTTGGTTTATGCAAGTATTACTTTTAATATTGTATTTTCCTGTTCTTATAAGTAATTTAGTAAAATTTATAAAATCAAATACTTACAAAGGTTCATTTTACTTTATTTCAGTTATGTTAAAAATGATAAAAAGGGTATGTACTAAATAGTATTTAAGAAGAAGAAAAACAAAAGGAAAGAAGGAAATTGTCAGACATACATGCAGTTAGTTTCTCCTTTGTTTCCCATCCTTTTTGTATGTAGTACAGTTTCACTTAACCTTTGCCATCAAGTTCAGATAAACTTAATGTACTGAATTAGTGGTGATACATGCTACAAGCAGGAAGAAGAAAGGAAAAATGTGTCACCTTTGTTTTCTGTGACTCCACCATTGTTCACTTGGCCTTTGGTAGGTACTTAGTAACTAACCTGAATGAAGCCAAATTTTGCTTTCAAGTTCCAATCAAAACTATTGCAAAGGATTTGGTTACTAAAGGACCTACTCATCAGTGATAGGCTTTGACTGATGCCCCATGCTCTGTGGACACTGTGAGTCACACCTGAGTTCAGGGCACCATTAGCTAGCCACTAGGGGAGCTAGGACTGGCACCCTGTGCCCTGTGGTTATTGCAGGTCATGCATTAGTCTGGGTCACCATCAGCCAGCTGCCCAGGGAACTCAGACTAATGCCCCATGCTCTGCAGACATTGTGAGTCACACCTGAGTTCAGGGCACCATTAGCCAGCTGCCTGGAGAGTTTGGACTGGTGACCTGCACTCCATGGTTATCGCGGGTCATGTGTTCACCATCATCCAGGTACCTGAGGATCTCAGGCTGGCACCCTGTGCTCTGTGGTCATTGTGGGTCATACTTGAGTCCCAGGTACCATCAGCTAGCCACCTAGGAAATTGGGACTTGTGTCCTGTGCTACACAGATATTGTGGATCATGCCGGAAGCCCTGGGCACCCTTAGTCATCTGCCTGGAGAACTCAGGCAGGTGTTCCAAGTTCCTCTGACAGCATGGGTTGTGCCCAGGGCCCTGAAGAGACAGGTATGCCCTGCCAGCTGCCTGAGGACCCTGGTCCAGCACCGCATGTTCTGCCAACATTGTGGGTCAGCCTGAGGCCCAGGCATCTTTAGTCAACTACCTGGGGACTCTGCTCCTAAAGAACAGCACTCCATTGCCATTGGGACTCTCATCTGAACTGTGCATTCCGTCAACTGCCTGGGGATCTTGGACCTGATGGGACACCTCCTGCTGCTATCGTGGGGCAAGCCTGACAACCAGGAAATCTAGGGACCCTAGAGACCTTCCAGTGAGCTGCATGGGAAAGGTGAGGTCCAGCACTTTGCCTCTGACATCCACAATGACAAGACAAAGCACCAAAATGCAATTTCAGAACTCCACCCCAACCAGAACAAGTCCAGGAGACATCGACATAGGAGAACTTGGAAGTCACATCTGAAATCTCTGAAATGATCATAACTGAAGTAAAGAAACAACTCCATAAGGCCATAAAAGAAATCAGATAAAAAATCTCTCAGGTAAAAAAATGAAATGACAACAATAATGAAAGAATTGCTCAGCACATCTAAAGAGGACATTTACAAAAAAAATAGAAGAGCATAGAAAAATAATGGAAACATTAAATGAACAGTATAGGAAAGAATTAGAATGCATGAAACAGATTCATACAGATATCCAGGAAATCAAAACCTCCCTTGAAAGCTGGCAGAACTGCTTGAATGAAGCCAAAGACAGACTTTCAGATCTTGAAGACAGCATTGCAGCTAAGGATCATGAAAGGAATGATCTCTTAAAAATTACAAGGAACCAGGAAATAACAGTTCAACAGCTGCAAGATTATACAAAGAGAAACAATGTAAGACTGATAGGCATCAACAAAACAGCAGGAGTCACCATAAATGACATAAGAAGACTATTTGCAGAAGTAATAGCAGAAAATTTAACAAGTGTGGAAGAACAAATCTGCCATATAGTTGAGTGAGGTATATAGAACTGCAACAAGTGATAACCAAAATAAAACTACACCTAGACATGTAATAATCAAGATCCCAAAATAAAAATGACCACAATTTTAGAAAAACAGTATAAAGGAACCACCTAGCAGAGAAAGCAATTAAACAGAGGGTAAAAGTAGGAAACCAATAGCAAGTAAACAACATGACAAAGACAAGCCAACACATAACAGTTACAACTGTTACTGTAAACAGCCTCAATTCATCAATCAACAGATGCAGACTGGCAGAGTGAATTAAGAAACAAAGTCCAACAATTTGCTATATACAACAAACATGTTTAACTCAAAAGGAAAATCATAGACTGAAAGTCAAAGGTTGGAAAACAATTCTCCATGTGACAGGAATTCAGAAAAAAGCAGGAGTAGCTATTCTGATTGCAGACACTGTGAACTTCAAACCAGGAACTATCAAAAGAGATAAAGAAGGTTACTACATACTTGTTAGGGGAAAACTTCAAGAGAAGAGGTAACAATCATAAATATGTGTGCACCTAATATGAGAGCAGCCAATGACATAAGACAAATCTTAATATACATGAAAAACCAAATAATAACCCTATTGCAATGGGGGAACTTAACACCCCACTGACACAAAGAGACAGGTCATCTGGACAAATAATCAACAAAGAAATAATAGAACTGAACAAAACCTGTCAACAAATGGACTTAGTACACATTTATAGAGTGTTTCACCCCACATCAGAATACACATTCTTCTCACCTGCACATGGCACATTCTCTAAAGTAGACCACGTACTAGCCCATGGAATGGGCTTAACTAAATGCAAAAGAATTGAAATTATCCCATGCATACTAT
>NW_004955502.1:5998131-5999292 GCF_000276665.1 Chinchilla lanigera
TTCAACATAGTTCTGGAAACATTAGCCAGAGCAATTAGAGGAGAGAGAGATATAAAATGGAAAAGAATAGGAAAGAAAGAAGTGAAACTTATCATTATTCACAGATGACATGATACTCTACATAGAAGACCCCAAAAACTCCACCAAAAGACTCCTAGAATTAATCAGCAAATTCGGTAGCATAGCTAGATACAGAGTAAACACTCAAAAAAATCAATAACATTCCTCTACACAAACAACAAACACACCGAGAAATTAAAGAAAGCATTCCTTTCACAGTAGCATCCAAAACATTGAAATACTTAGAAATCAATCTAACAAAAGAAGTGAAGGATCTTTACAGTGAAAACTATAGTACTAAAGGAGATTGAAGAAGATTTCAGAAAATGGAAGGATACTCCTTACTCATGGTTTAGAAGAACCAACATTGTGAAAATGGCCATACTCCCAGAATTGTTGCACTGATTCAGTGCAATCTCAATTAAAATATCTTAATATACCTCACAGATCTACAGAAAACATTCCTAAAATTCATCTGGAACCAGAAGAGACCCAGAATAGCAGAAGCAATCCTCGGCAACAAAGACAAGTCAGGTGACATCACAATCCCTGACTTGAAATTATACTACAAGGCCACTGTGATAAAATCCCCATGGTATTGGCAAAAACAGACCTGAGGATCAGTGGAACAGACTGGAAGAAGCAGCCACAACCACAAACACACTCAGCCAACTTATTTTTGACAAATGGACTAAACAACTTCACTGGATGAAAGATAGCCTTTTTAATAAATGGTGCTGGAAAAACTGGCTCACCATATGCTGAAGAGTGAATCTAGACCCCTGTCTATCACCATGCACCAAACTCAAATAAAAATGGATCAAAGATTTAAATATTAAAGCAGAAACACTAAATCTACTGGAAGAGAAAGTAGGTAAATGTCTTAAAGACATAAGGGTAGGCAGAGGGTTCATGTACAAAAACCAGACTGCACTGGAAATACTTCAAAGTATCAACAACTAGGATCTCATCTTATTGAAAAGTTTACACATCTAAATAAATCACCAACAGAGAAAAAATAAAACCCACAAATTGGGAAAAATTTTAGCTGACTGTCCTCTGGACAAAGGACTTCTATCTAGAAGATATAAAGAATATATA
>NW_004955502.1:6000387-6040811 GCF_000276665.1 Chinchilla lanigera
AAAAAAAAAAAAAAAAAACTCATGGGCTTTGCCCCCAGTGCTCTTAAAAAACATGGACTTCTTGTTCACTTTAAAAATTGTTTTCAAAGCTTAGCTGAGCAGCACCTATGAGAGGATTTTAGCCTATGGCTTTTGCCTGGCTGAAAAATCACTGATGCTAATCCTATGAATTTTGCTCCTGTCTTTTTTCTGGTTGATCAAATCATTCCTATTTAGCTTCCTCAAAGAGAATGTTTTGTGTTGACTTTACCCCCACTGGGTGCTTAGATATGTGTTTTCCATCAATAATGGCCAAATGGATATATTTCTAATGTGTAGGAAGTATTTCACAAACTCTTTCTTTTTTATTCAAGGTCTAACTTAATTATATAGAAAGAATGTCTTAACTAATTGAAACAGGGCATTGTCTCCTGCAAATACTGCATTGATGCTTCTTGTTGTCTATTTCTGCCTGTCAGGCAAATAAACATCAAAATTTGAAGTGACCATAGTTCTCATGAACCCAACATACTTTAAGATTTTGTTAATGAATAAAACTGATCTGGCCCTTGAGTGCACACATCCATCTCGTCTGCATCTTTTTTCCATTTCACTTCCTTTTAGAGTTCCTTTATAAATCTTATAGCATGCACTATGAAGTACCTTTATTTACTTCCTTTATATATACAAGCTGAGCATCACTAATCCAAAAATACAGAATCTCTAAAATCCAAACTTTTTTGAGCACCAACATGGCACCATGTAGAAGATTTCATAAATTGACTTTATGTAACAGGTTTCAGCCAATACAAAGGCACACTAAAACTGTTACTTTAAGACTTAAACACTTAAGTCTTAACACTTTAAGACTTTAACACTTTAAGACTTAAACACTTAAACAGTTACTTTAAGACTGTGTATAAATGAACTTCATGTTTAGACTTGGGTCCCATTGCCAAAATATCTCATTATGTGCATACAGGTATTCCAGAATCAGTAAAAAAGGCTGAAATCTCAAATATTTCTGGCCCCAAACATTTTAAATAAAGGACTCTCGACCTGTACTAGGAGCACACTTGGGCAAGGATCCTGTCCTATGTATCTTTATATTCCTGGCAATTCCTATTGTGATAGAGGCACATGAGGACACCCAGTAAACATCTGTGAGAGGACAGAAGACAAAGAGGGAGGAGAGCAAGGCACAGAGAGGAACAAATTCTTAAGATGCTAAGTATCTCTACCTGAGTTATTCCATAGAAAATTTGGCCATGTTTATTCCAGTCCCTATGCCTTGTTCTTCACATAATAGTTTTTAAGTTAATAACTGATCTATCTGGTTTTTACTGTTTTGTCAAGAGTTACCAAGATGCAACCCAGACTAATAAGTGATCCATTTATTTCTTAAACATACTTGAAAGAGATTTCAAGCATTAGACTCTTGTAGTATCACAGTATAAACAAGAAGTCCCTGTGAATAGGATTGATAGCTGCATAATTACGGACACAGTGGGAAAGCAGGGAAAATGCTGTTTAAAGGTGACTCAGGAGATCTGTGAGAACAGAGAAGTGTAATGTCCATGCATTAGGAACTCCCTGGTCTTGTGAGAATTAAAATTGTCAAGATATCTATTTTATTATCATATTCACCATTTTTAACCCAGTGACCAAGAAAACAATAAATAGAAGTCAAACCATAGGATATTTTTCTAGAGAAATGTCCAAATATAAAAATGTGAAGTACTAATGATTTGATCTATGATGTTATTGGGTTAGGAAACAAAGGACTGCCTTACTGAGGGATTTAAAACATTTTTTAATAACATCTCTAGAATAGACATGAGTAAGTCTATGCATTCCCCCTTAGTCATATAGCTGGAGAATATAATTTGAAAAATGAAAGAAATCAATCTGGCTACTTAAATTTTTTCAGGGGTTGGAGGTAGAAAGGCTTTAAAAGAATCACCTCACATTTAGATTCCTTAGTACAGCACTGCCCTTATGTCCATAAAAGGAATTACCTGCTAGGTAACTCAGCTTGTAAGTTTTACATGCTCAGATCCTTTTTACACCTCTCTAGATGAGCAACGCAGTGAAATGCTTTCAATAACTGACCTCACTGTACGACTTCAGTAATACTGGCAGCTTTCTTCTGGGTGCAGCATACTAGAAGGGTGAAGACTCAAGTTTTTTCACATGGGGTAAAAAGTATAATAATGATGATAACAAATAATAGATAATGTTTATTTGCGAATTTGCATCTCTGTTCTTTGTTTTGAATATGTAAGCTAATCTTCGCAGCATCTCACTGGAGTAATGCTTACTATTTCCAAGTCTTAGATGAGAAAAATGAGGTTTGAAGACATTAAATGACTCACTCTATTCACATACCTTTCAAGTGGGGATTTCTTAAGCAATTAGCATGTGTTAGATGAACAGGATTTCTTTGCAAAGAGCATTGCTCAGTAAGACTCATTTCTCAAGCAGTAAGGGGCCTCTGCTTCATATATCCCTACAGAGGGTCCTAGCCCATATTTTGTCAGACAAGAATAAGATTCTTCTCCCTTCTGTGATTATTATTCATACTTCTCTTTAACTACAGGCCACCTTTTGCAGTGTACTCATTTTGCTATTACTTGATTGTAAAATTTCCACCTCAGAAACACAGTTAAAGCCAGGTGTTGTGGCATGTACTTGTAATCAGCATTCTGGGGGCTGGGGCTGGAGGAAGGAAAGCAAGAGGTTGAGCTGGGATACATAGCAAGACAAGGTATCATGATACCAAAGGTTAGTAGTTTTAATGATTTACAAGTTTTCATCTAAATTACTCCACAAATTAGACAAGATCTCCTTACAGCTTCCCTCAGGATTCTACATTTTAGGTCACTAAGTATACTATTATTCCTATAAAGCAAAGTAGATTAATACATGTTCTTCTCTGCTTCGCACTTTGATCAAAAGATGATTCACCAATCTCTGTCCCTCACTTCATTTCACCCTGTCTCACAATTCATCACTAGGAAATCTCCCCTGATTAACTGAACACTACACTGACCAGAACTTTGTAGTCCCTCAGAAAAAGCCCAGCACCCAGATGTAGAAGAGAAAAAAGATATAATACAGTCTTTGGAAGAGACACAGTCTAAATCAGTACATGTTTCTATGGAAATCACAGACTGGTTGACTTCATGTATATAAAGATCTCTGTGTGAGTCTGCTGTGTTCTGAGCCCTGTCTCTCACATGGTCAGGTGTTACCTTGTGCTGGCCTTGCTAATCCTGTGGTTACTCCCCAGTTCTTTTAGTGCTGCCTCCTATGCTTTGGAAGTCGCAGCCTGCTTAGCAAGTGGCTCAGAGAAAGCTACCTTCCTACGCCTAGAATCTTTGGCTGAAATCTACTCTTTGCTGCCTTCTACTAAATAAAAAAGGATAACATTAAAAGTCAGGAGTATGTTTGCCACTTAATTATCATGGTGACAGCTGACCTTTTCGTCAAAGCATTGTGTTGAATTCATTCTTTTAGGAGACACCTAATTTTTGTTGTATCTTATTTCTTCTGTCCAGAAAAATTTAACACATGGGATACGGAGCTAATGGTATATTCAGTGCACATTTAATGTAACATTTCAGTTATATAACTGTACTTTTTTACTTAATTTTCTGCTCTGTAACTTTCTAATTTTTTTCCTTTACCTCTTGCTTTTGTAGCAATAATAAAAATGTTATGCCATGTTTTCACTCCTTCTGCAGCAGCCTGCTTTTTTCTAAACATGTCAAACTGCACCTGTGTACACCCTTGCCTAGTGCACATAAATTATCAAATCATTGAATGTAATGATCTGCTACATTTTCATATTTTATAGCACTAAATGTAAACATCTGAACCAGAAACTAAGCTTCAAATGTACAGTACCTTTTGTTACATACTTTATTGCCAGATAATGGGGCTTTATTTTGTCCTGTTAGCTATCTTTTCAATCTCAGGTTTAGGAGAAGGCAGCAACTTTTAAAGGGTAGGAAACTGTTAAAAGTTCTATTTCACCCTAGATGAAATCCCAAGGTTCCAATTTTAGAAGACCTAGGTGGAGGAAGGAAAGCCTGACATACTGCAGGAAGACACAGGCATCACAGGTGGATATATTGGGCTGCCTCATGCCCTGGATAATCTGGCCCTTTCTACCTACCCCTAGGTGATCCTCATCCTCCAACTCAATCTGTCTCCAACTATTGCTTCCATATTTTCAAGTAGGAACAAGGATGAAAGAAAAAAGGGTGAAAGGTGTGTTCCAATTAGTTAGCTTTGCTGGAAGCTTCTGCAGTGTACTTGTACATGTGCCTCTGAGCCACACTTAGCCCAAAAGGGGCTGGGCAGTGTAAATTTTCAGTAGATGGCTTAGGCAATTAGCACCGTCTCCTTCAAGGTTAAGTCTGCACAAAAAATATCAAGTTAACTGTCACCAAATTCCAGCCAGAACAATAATTAGAACAATGTCTACAGCCAGAACTTCAGAATTAATGTTTTGAAGTAATTCAGAAGCTTGTAAAAATTAATGTTTTTCACGATTTAAGAAATATTTAGATACTTTGACTTTTTCAAGCGCAGCCCAAGAACAGGAAAATAAACTTTAAGGTTTTAATTTTAAATACAATCCACAAAAATATCTGGTGGCTTTCTACTAGGAAACTGTTTCCTCATGTGCAGGTTCCCATTATATAGAATGAAATTAAGTAATGAGAAGTATTTACCAGTCTACGTATGCTTCCTTTCATGGTTCCTTCAAAGTGAAAGATACAGATAAGCTGACATTGTATCATGAGTGATTAGAAAATAAATGTCTAAGTTCACAAAAATTAGAGCAAAAGACACACTGCCATTAATCACACTAAAAATATTCCCCCTCCCTTGAATGTACATATCTCATCATTCTTGTCGCTTTCTGAAACAGTTCTGAAAGTTCTTTCCTGAGTGTCTTTACAAGGTGTGAAAAAATACAGCGAATGCTGCTATCTAGTGCCATCTACTGGAGAGGCAGGCTCATAAAACTTCACGCACCTTGCCTCCAGGTGCACCTCCCCAAACTCAAAAATAACCATGAAAAATGAATGTTTTGAATCAGCTCAGGATATTGAGGAAGCTAGGACAGTGCAACTAAGGAGAGTCAAGAAACAAAGCTTCCAGAACTGCTTCAGAAAATGGCAAATATGATGGGATGTGTGCCTGAATCAAGGGAAAGCATTTTGAGGGCTATTAATTACAGTGTGCCTTTTACTGTACTAAGAGTTTTAACTTAAATGAATACCAGAGTTTTCAGTCATCATTTGTACACACCCATCCTGCCAGGGTTCGTTCAGTTCTCTGGCAGAGTACTCAGGTATTTTCCTAGGTATTTTCCAGGTGAGTATGTCCCACCTATATTGGTTATTTTCTGATACATGTATGATTAAGTCCAGCCTGACAGTGAGGATATAAACGTTACAACAAAATATGTCAGAATAATTATCAGTCAGCTTCCCAGTACCATTTATGTTAAGTTTTATTCTGTTCATGGTGCTGATTGGGAGAGTGAGAGGGCAGTCCTGTGTGACGGTGTACACCTGTAATCCCAGTACTCTGGGCAACTGAGCAAGACGCTATGTAAATTTAAAAAATAAAAAAAAAATGACTGGGGTTGTAGCTCAATGCAAAGGCCCTGTGTTCAATTCCCAGTATAGAAAGAAAGACAAAAAGGGAGGGAGGGAGGAAAAAAGAGGAAAGTAGGAAGGAAGGGGTCAGGGGAGGGAATGAAAAGGAGGGAGGGAGTCAGGGAGGGAGAGAAGAAAAGAAAGGAGGGAGAGAGCGAAGGAAGGGAGGCAGGGAGCAAATAATGAACAGAGCAGGCAGCAGCCAGCACGATGACTTTAGGAATGGCAAGAAAGGTCTCGCACAGACATGTACACAGCTGTGTTGATAGGGAGGACGGCTAACACATCCTGTTTCTGAAGAATGAAGCTAGTTTCACGGTGATATTCTGTGACCTGTTTCATGTCTTGAGGCAAAATGTTTCTCTAGTTATTTATGAGAAAAGACATTTTAGGAGAGCAGTGAAACCCAAAATGGATGCTGAAGTCCTGGTATTAGAAAAGGCAAACTGCAGAAGAACAGAGGAACAGGACAGAACTCTGGAGACCCAGCCTGGCTGGAAGCGGAACTAAACATGCTCAGAGTGGGATCCTCAAAGCAGATGGGAAGGTGAAAGATACCTTGCCTGCTGTATTCTCTTCTCCTGAAATTAACTGGGCTCTTCTGTCCTTTATCAGGAGGGAAACCTTCCTTTATTGTCTATTTGGTACAATTTGGGAGTTCTTTACTGCTTAAGAACTATTATAATTCAGAATCATGGTCAACTTAGAAATTAACCTAAATAACTTTGAAAAGAGTAATCATCTGCCTCATAGAATCCTAATGTAATTTAAGGGTCCGATAAGGCAAGTAAAAGAATATAACTAATGTTATAGAAGTGAGCCCCAGGATTATTTGTACCACTTCTACCCAGTACTATAATGCAAATGTAATTAAAGCTTTAAAGTGAAAGAAGTGTTTTCTTCCATTTTGATGTAGAATTTGTATTTAAACACATATTAATTTCTGTTAAATGATAAGTACATGGACCTGTGTCTATAGTAGGAGTCTAGAATTTTTAAAGGATTATCTGTTGACTGATAAAAGCATTTGGTCTGTTGTCTTTAGTGAGCAAGCTTAAAATCTTGAAGTATTGCTAGCACAATCAGGCTAAAAACATTTTGCATATTTTTTGTTTATAAAGACAATATTTGAGGGGCTGGGGATTTAGCTCAGCGGCAAAAGCGCCTGCCTGGCAAGCGCAAGGTCGTGAGTTCGGTTCCCGGTACCGGAGAAAAACCAAAGAAAAAAAAAAAAGACAATATTTGAAAAGTAGTTTTAATTTCGAAAAATATCACTGTGATTATCCTTCAAATAGTGACCAATACGTCACATCAGTAGTATCTCCTAAAGAACTTTGATTCCTGTTCAAAACAGCAGACACAGGTTGAGACTGCAGATGGGTACAGATAGTGTTTTAGTCTATATAGAAGTTGAGGTGACAGGAACACATGTGCTTCCTAAGGTCATAACGGGCAATAAAAAGTATACAGCCAACTATACTATGAGGCAGAACAGTGAAAATCTATAAAATTATGGGGACTAAGGAGACCTCAGTTGATACCTACCATCTCTGAAACACCCTGGAGCTGATCTGGATGTGGTTCGTTCACCTGCTGTGCATCACCTAAGCATGTGTAGTCATACTTGGTAGGAATGTGGATATAATGCAATTAGAGACATTAATCTTTTTTTTTCATTTTGCACTGCCCTTTTCTCTTTCTTGAGAGAAGGAGACAGCAGAGATTCAGATGAAGACCCTAGCCTGCAATTTCTTAGGCAACTTCCATCTCTCCATTATCTTTTAATTGGAAAATAAATACTGCATGCATATAATACTTCATTCATGGCATACAAAATGTTTTGATATAGGTACATATACATTGAGAAGGTCTATTTTAAAGAGAATAATAAAAAAAAGAACAATAGCAAAATACCAACAACATAGACTAAAACAAAAATGAGGTCTAAACCAATCCAGTTGTCATATGCACTACATCTCACATCATTTCTTGTGGTGAGAATATGTATGAACTACTCTATTAATGAATGTCATATTTATATTACTGTTAATTATCAGTTTCTATTACTATTAATTATGGCCACTGTGAAGCAAAATCGATGTCTTCAACTTATGGTTGTCAAACTGAAATGCTGTATCCTTCGTCCAGATACCCCGAGTCTTCTCATTCCCCAGCTGCCTGTAACCGGTGACTTACACCCTGCCTGTGTGTTCAGCTCTGGTAGATCCCACATATAAGTGAGATGTACAGTGTTTGTCTCTGTGTGCCTGGTTTATTTAGGTTAATATAATGTTATTGGGCTCAATCATGTTATATCAGATGAAAAGAGGGCTCTTTTTAGAGCTACCTTATAGTCCTTCATATGCTACATTTCCTTTCTCTGTTCAGCTATTGTTGAATGCATACACTGATTGCCTGTCTTGACTATGGTAAATTATACCTGCGGTGAATACTTGCAAGAGGGTAAATGTCTCTTCAACACAACGCTTTCATTTCCACTGCAGAGAGGTCCCAGGGAGGGCTGGCTGGTTTGTAGATTAGATCTATTCTTAAGTGTGTGAAGAACTTTCCCATAAAGAGTATGTCAATCTGCATTTCCACCAGTAGTGTAAGAGGATCACCTTTTCTTCATATTCAAACCAACACTTGTTATTTCAGGGCTTTTTGTTGATAGCCAGTGTGACAGGTGTGAGATGGTGTCTCATAGTGGTTTTGCATTTCCCTGATGATTACTGATCTTAAGAATTTTTGCTTATATCTACTGGCTATTTTTATATCTTGTGAGAAATGGCTAGTCAAACCCTTTGCCCATTTTAAGTCATTTTTAAAAATTTCCTTACTGTTGTTATTTGACTTCCCTACATGTTTTATGGTTTTTCTCCGTTACCGGGAACCGAACTCACGACCTTGCGCTTGCCAGGCAGGCGCTTTGCCGCTGAGCTAAATCCCCAGCCCCTCCCTACATGTTTTAGATATTTTTCCCTTGCCGGGAATATAGCTCAGTGGCACAAGCACTTGCCTGGCAAGCACAAGGTCCTGAGTTAAATTCCTGGTACCAAAAAATAAAATTAAATTTAAAAATAGATATTTTCCCCTTATCAGGTGCATGGTTTGCAGATCTATTGTCACATTTCATAGGGTGTCTCTTCATTCTCTTGATTATTAACTTGATTGTGCAGAAGCCTTTTAGTTAAATGCAACCCCATTTGATAATTTTTTATTTTTCTGGACTGTGCTTTTGAGGTTATACCAAAAATTAATTGATGAGACAAATGTCAGGAAGTTTTCCCCATTTTCTTCTAGTAGTTTTATAGCATGAAGTCTTATATTTAAGTCTTTTCTCCATTTAGAGGTGATGTTTGAATATGATATGAGATATAGGGGTCTAAATTCATTCTTTTACACGTGGATATCCAGTTTTCCTAGCATTATTTATTTCCTAGCATTTATTATTTATTGTGTGCTCTTGGCAGCTTTGTGGAAAATCAATTGAACCCAGATGTACAAACTTATTTCCAGGATCTCTCTCCTATTCCACTGTTGTCTGTTTTCATGTCAGTGCTATGATATTTTCAGTATTACACCTTGGGAGTTTATTTTGAAGTCAGTTCATGTATTACCTCCTGCTTTATTCTATTTGCTCCTCAAGATGGCTTTGGCTATTCAGTATTTTTTAGTTCTTCAGAAATTTTCATATGATTTTTTTTCCTATTTTTTCATGAAAAATATCATTGTAATTTTGATATGGGTTGCATTGAATCTATGGATCGGTTTGAGTACTGTAGGAATTTTAATAATATTAATTTTTCCAATCCAAGAATATGGGATATCTCTGTATGTTTGTGTGGTCTTTAATTTCTTTCATAGATGTTTCATAGTTTTCAGTGCACAGACCTTTTGGTTAAATTTATTCCTCAGTATTTTTTTTTGTTTGTTTGTTTTGTTTTTCTCCGGTACCGGGAACCGAACTCACGACCTTGCGCATGCCAGGCAGGCGCTTTTGCCGCTGAGCTAAATCCCCAGCCCCTATTCCTCAGTATTTTGAGAGTTCCTTTTGGTATGAATGTGATTGTTCTCTGTTATTTTTCTAGCTACTTTATTGTGAATATGTAGAAATGCTGATGCTTGCATGTTGATTTTGCATTCTATATGTTTACGGAATTAATTTATTGTAACAGTTTTTATGGAAGTTTTTAGGGTACTTTTATATAATTTTTTTTCCCTTTGGAGACAATTTAACCTCTTTTCCAAATCTTTTTCTGGGTTAATTGTTGTACCTATGCCTTTCAGTACTATGTTCAATACAGGTGGCAAGAGTCAGCATCCTTTTCTAGTTTCTGGTCTTACAGAAGCTTTCCACTTTTCACAATAGATTGTAATGTTCTGTTGCCTTGTTGTATGTGGCCTTTATTACATTGACTTAGATTTGCTCTACATCGCATGTGTTGAAAGATTTTATCTTGAAAGGATATTGGATTTTATGGAATTCCTCTTCTGCACCAACTCAAATGACCGTATATTTCTTCTTTCATTTTCTTTAATGCAGTGTAACGTTACTATCTTTTAGATGTTGGGCCATCATTGGATCACAGGAATAAATACTTTGGTAAATAATGGTGTATGATCCTTTTAATGTGCTGTTAAATTCAGTTTGCTAATATTTTGTTGTGTGCTTCTACATCTCTGTTCATGAGGATTATCAGCCTGTAATGTTCTTTTCTTAGAGTTCTTGTGTGACTTTGCTATCAGGTAATGTTGACTTCACAAAATGAGTTTAGAAGGATTTTGTTTTCTTTGCTTTCTGGCAGAGTTCAAGAAAGATTAGTATTAGTCCTTAAATGTTTGGTAAAATTCGGCAGTGAGGCCATCAGCTTATGGTATGTTCTTGGATGGGATAACTTTTATAACTGATTCAGTCCTCTTACTTGTTACTGGACTGCTCAGATGTTTCATATTTTATGATTCAAGCTTGGTAGATTTTATGTATCCAGGAGTTTATCTGTTCCTTCTAGGCTGTGTAATTTTTTGTTCATGGTAAATTCTCATGATCCTTTGTATTTATATAGAACTAGGCCTAATGTTTTGGCATTAATTTCTAATTTTAATCTGAGATTTTCCTATTTTTTTCTTGGCCTACCTAAGATTTTGTTTTATATCTATCTGTCTATCTATCTATCTGTTTCATTTATTTTTAATTTTTTGTATCTACTTCATGTATCTTTGCTCTGATATTGATTACTCCCTTTTTCCAACTTTGTGCTTTGTTTATTTCTTTTGTAGATCTTGGAGGTATGAATGTTTATTCAAATTTTCTCCTTTTTGATATAATAATTTGTTCCTATACCACACCCCATAAATTTTAGCATACTGTATTTCCATTTGTTCATCTCTAGATATATTTTCTTTTTTTCAGATTTCTAATTCAAGAAAATGTTAATTTTAATGTGCTTGTGAGTTTTCAAAGTCTTCCTTTTATTGGTTTTTGTTTCATGTCATTGTAGTTGGAAAAGGTACTTCATTATATGAGTTTATTCTTTTTAAAATTGTAATAGCTTCTTATGGGTTAGCATGGTCTGCCTTGGAGGATGTAGGGTGTTCTGTGTGTTCTTCAGAAGAATGCCCTGCTGATGTGGCTGGATTGAGTGATCCATGTATGCTACTGTTCCATTTAATCTAAAGTATATTTAAAACCCTGTGCTTTTATTTATTTTCTTTCTGAATTATCTATACATTGTTGAAAGTAGGGTATTGAAGTCTCCCACTATTTTTCTCTTCAGATTTTTTAATATTCACTTTACATGTTTATTTAGGGGTTGCTTTGGTGAATTATATATCCTTACTATTGCTATATTTTCTTCACTAACTTTTATCAATATGTAATGATCTTCCTTGTCTCATTTTACATGTTTTGATTTAAAATCTATTTTGTCTGATTCAACTATAGCTGCCTTATCTATCTTTTAGATACCCTTTGCATGAATGTTTTTCCCTTCACTTCCAGTCTTCACTTCCTAAAAAGTGAAATCAATCTCTTATAGATAGCACTTGCATCTTGATTTTGTTTTGTCCATTCAGTCACTCTGTCTTTGGATTGTGTAATTTAATCCATTTAGATTCAGCATAATTATTAATAGATGGGGCTTACTGCCATTTTGCTGTTTCCTGGTTGTTTTGTATATTCTCTGTTGCTTTCTTTCTCTTGCTGTCTTTTATGTGATTAGATATTCTTCTCCAGTAACATGCTTTATTTTTATCTTCTTTGTATCCTCTATAAATTCTCACCTTATGATTATCACAAGACTTATAACTGCTAGTAACTTATCTTTTCCTCAAAAAACTGCACTTTTATTCCACTTTTTACTTTTTATATTTTTGTGTCATTTTTTATCTCTTTATAAAATTATGAATCTTTCAGCAAATTATTGTAGCTATTATTATATTTAATGTTTTCCTTTTAATCCTCATACTAAAGATGTTATTCTGAATGTGACTATGTACATTTTTACCGGTGAGTTTTATATTTCCATATATTTTCATGTTCCAGGTAGCATGCTTTTCTTTAAATGTAAAGCATTTCCTCTAACATTTATCATAAGGTAATTCTGGTGGTCATAGGCTCTCTTGGCTTTGGTCTCCATGTGAAACTCTTTGTGAATCCCTCACTTCTGGAGGACAGTTCTTCCCATAAGTATTCTTGATTGCCATTTTTTTCCTTCAGCACTTTGAACATAATGTCTTCTGACTTACAAGGATTTTGCTGAGCAGTCCACTGTTAGCCTGATGACACTTTCTTATGCTTTTTTTTTCTTGCTGCTTTCAGACTCTTTTCTTTGTCTTTTATTTTGGACCATTTGATTATGCTATGTCTTTATGCAGTCTTGGTTGAGTTAAATGAGAATAAAGACCTTGTCTCCTGTAGGTGGATATCTTTATACTTCCTTATATTTGGAAATTTTTCTGCTACTATTTATTTAAATAAGCATTCTTTCAAATTGTCTCTTCCTTTTTCACTCCTATAATTAGAATACTTGTTTTGATGTTGTCCCATAAATCATGTACTTTATTTTCATTACTGTTTTATTTGTATATTTTTAAGTTATAGATTATTTTCTTTTGCCTGATGAATAAGATGTTGATATATCAATTGTATTTTTCATTTCATTTCATTTATTATTCAGGTCCATACTTTTCTCTTTGCTCTTTAAGACAATAACTTCAATTTGTCTGATAAATTTTTTATTTTATTCATTTATGTAGAATTTTCCTGAACTTGTCTGAGCTGCCTTAGATTATTTTAAATTATTTGTCAGAAGTTTGTATATCTGTATTTCTTTTGGGTCAGTTACTAGGAGATAATTATGTTTCTTATGGTCATATATATTCTTGGTTTCTCACATTTCTCATTTATTTATGTTGATGTCTGTGCATTTGGTAATGCAGTCATCTCTTCCAGACTTGACGGTCTAGTTTTGTTGTGGAAAACCATTCCCTTTGTGATGGGAGGTAGTGGTGCACTTGCTGGGTGGGATAGTAGCTCTACCACCAGGGAGAGCACAGTTGTGGTGTTTCTGTGCAGCCCTTGTTGAAAGATCCTGGTTGTGTTAAGTACTGTGGAGATACTTAGCAATCAACACTATACATGTCTGTTGTGAGTTTTAGTGGTGATGTCTACTATAGTTCTCCCAATTGCTTTCTTTCTCTCCTACCGCAAAATTTATATCTGAGGTGTCCCTTTAATCATCAAGTTCAGCTTGCAGTGTCTCTTGCAGTGCTCATGGGACTGGAGTCTGATGAGTGGAGCACCACCCAGAGCACAGGGAACAGGAGAAAGGACTCTGACATTGGGGACCTGAGGACCTGGAGAGCAGTGGGACTGGATTTGGGGGCTCAGGTGCAGCCTCTGCTGCATTGGTGGCAGTACGTAAGGCAAAGGTGCCTGTGGAATAGTCAGGAAGCTGAGACTGGAGCACAGATGTGCTCAGAGGTACAGTGTTCCAGGGTCAAGGAAGGGCTCAGCTCTCTGTCACACCTGAACTGGTGCCTAGAACACAGATGCAGTCAGAGAAACAGGGGCCTTGGGGCCCACTGGGGAAAACTCTCCTATGTGACAGTGGCTGTGTATGATGTGTGGGGTGGGCACTGCCACTTAACCCATAAGTGCATGAGGCTGCTCCTGCAGCAGGGCTGCAGCTTAGGGGTGAAGCACACATGGGCTTGAAAGAGTGGCATCTCACTGCTCAAGGATGACAGTAACCAGTGACCCTTGAAGGGCGTACAGCCACCTCTCAGAGAGGTAGGTTGTAAAGAAGAAATTTGCTTATTTTCCAAGATCCATACAAATTTGACTGCATTTATTGGGCCACCTTTTTGAAGGTTAAATTCCTCTGACTCTAAAAGAAAATTCTTTCATTTATGTATTGTTTAAATGGATAGATTTGGTAAATGTTTTCAACACATTTCTTTGTTTTTTCCAATGACAATACTTTTTTAATGAACATGAACAAAAATTATAAGAAGAACATCCCTGGTTAAGATGTGTAGCATTGTTCTAATTAGTGTACTTTGTAGAAGCCCAGTTTCCTGCCTGTAAAATGGTGATAAGCATTCTGCTTACCTCATAAGCATTCATGTCTCTAAGATATTTCCTAATTAATACGTAAATAATAAAGCCAGCTTCTGTTTTCATACTACTTGTGATATTCTCTCATGTTACACTTGGCATTGTCTACTTTGTAGGTCTTTCTGGTATTTGCCTTGTATCTAGCCTCTAGACCAATTGAGTTCTACAAAGCACATCTATGCTTTGCCTCCTGTCCATGTGTTTGATTCCACACAGTCTAATGTTGCTTCCTTTTAACTTGTGTAGACTCAGGACAAGACCACATCTAGTCACATACAGATCTTAATTTTACCTGCTGTAGGGCTGAATTTTATATCAAAACATGGCCCTAACATCTTATTTGCAAAGAACCTTGTGTTATCATTGGCAGGAGTATCAACAGAATGTTTTTCGCAAAATAATAAATTCAACACTCAACATTTGACGGTTGCATATTCCTTATTCAAAATGCTTAGAACCAAAAGTATTCCAGATTTTGGACTTGTTTGGATTTTTGTATATTTGAATACCTAGAATAAGTACCTTGTAAATGCAATCCAAATTACATGAAATTCACTTGTTTCATATACATTTATACACAGCCTAAAAGTAATTCTGCACAATATTTTCAGTGTGCCTGCATTTTGACTGCAATCTTTCACGTGAGATCAGATACGGAATTTTCTTCTTGTGTACCATGTCGACACTCAGCAGTTTTGGATTTTAGAACATTTTGGATTTTGGGTTTTCAGTTTAAGGATGCTTAAATTATATAGCTAGACTTCAAGAAAAAGATTTTAAGTTTTATAAACCATCAAGGAAAAATACATGCATTACGATTGTAAAGTCCTTAAAGAAAATTTTATTCTGTTCTCCTCTCTAAGAATCAAAGGGACAAGAAGAGAGATGTTCAGCAAACTGGATATTTTTTTTATCTTGTGTGAAAATTATTTTAATCTTATGATTTGACATCTTAGTGCGCTAATAATCTACCCCCATATTTTTTCATGGATTTTGTTATTTATTTATAGGTACAAGCAAGTTATGATGTGACACGCTATGAAAATGTTTTCTCCTTATTGTGGGTTTTGGAACAGCTTCTTCAAAAGGAAAACAGAGAAGAGTGCACTTCAAGTACAGGGCATGGTGACCAAGAAATCAAGAAATACCTCCAGAAGCACGAGGAAGCTATCTTTCAGCTTTCTGATACATTTCCATTACTTACTTTTTATTTATGGAGACTGGGCATTCTCTTAAGCTCAGCAGAGACAGAAACTGTTGATAATGCCTCACTTTCTTAGAATTTCACCAAATATTAGAAGATCTCATACTTAATTTTTTTCAAGAATATTTTTAAGTGAGCTTTGTTAAATTGATCTCTAATTATAATCATTAATTCAATTTACTGGTTAGTCTGAAATTGTATAAGGAGCTTTATGGGCATTTTTCTATATAAAAGTCAGTCAGTTTCAGCTGAGGAGGCCCTTCTTATTCCTATGTAATTGTACAATGCAAAATGTGATTCAGCATAGTGAAGATCTATTCATTATAGCACGCATTCCAATTGTGAGAGATATCCGTGTAATCGATGATAAATGGTAACAAAGATTTTAAAGTTTTATCAACACAAAGTGTTGGTTATAAAGGCAGGTTTTAAAACATTTTCTTACATAGCTGCACCTAGATCATATTCACACTAGGGCATATTAGACAGAAGGGAAAAAGTTTTTAATATTTGGAAACCTAATGGGTTTAGTTTTATATAATCAATATACTTGCCAAGACTTTCTTTTAAGTGTTCAATGTTTGTTTTTCAACAGTGATTTAGGAGCTCCAATGGCACGATACATTAGCACGCAGTACTTACACAACAGAGATTTGCTCTGCTTCCAGTGATTGAATATGTTATAATATCCCTCAAAAGGTAGTACAATTAAATCATTAGGAATACTTTTATAAAGTTATAACACTGTCTGGAAATTCATTTATTACTCATTAAAAATATTGGTTATTCTGCCTGGTAAGCACAAAGTCCTGAGTTCAATTCCCCATACCAAAAAAAAAATATGTTGGTTATTTCCATTTACACAGTTTCATTGTCTTAATCTTGATTGTTAAAACTATAGTAAACTTAATGAGCACAATTTTTTAGTTTCCACTGGTGTAGTTTAAGGTATACCAAATGTAAATTTGCCTTATTAACCAAGTATGTTATTGTTTTATAAATTAATTATCATCCTTTAATGCCATGATAATGGAAAAAGTAAACCTTACTGATTTCTTCTACAATATATATAAAATTAAATCATCTGTTACAGTTACCTTTGGATTTATTTCTTGCTTTCTTAAAAAGATATGGCCTTGGGTTGCGTACATAGCTCAGTAGTAGAACACATACTTAGCATTCACCCACAAAAGAAAAGTAAACATTTTCTTTTGTCATCTGAAAGTCAGTGTATGTCAGTCAGCTAGTGCTATGTAACCAATAACCACCAAATCTCAGGGGTGTAGAATAATAAACCTTTCTGTATACATCCATGTCACTTGAGGATTAGCTGACTTGAGCAATGTCCCACTGTTGCACCTTAAGCATAGTACATCAAGCAATGAAGCCCAAAAAAGGTGCAGGAGACAGTCCACATGCACAGGGAGCCCTGCTGCAAAGTTGCATGTCCAAGGCCAGGGCTAGAGAGGGACACTGGAAGCCAGTAAGTTCTTCTGCCACAAATATGTGCTGAACAAAAGAAAGGTGTCATGCATCTTCGATTAGGAAGGCATTTTCTGTTGATTCCTGTGATCACCTCTCAAGCTTCTACAGATTGCTTCCATTGATGACAGTACAGAAGATGTGCTCATAAGTGTTCTGTCCTCTCTCTTCCCTGATGAGGAAATGAGAGTGTCAAATATATGTTCACAAGCATCACAAAGACCCTTTATCCACAGCAGCCAGCAGAATAATGAGCAGATGCAGAGTTTTTGTCACTAGAATAAATTTCTTAATTCCAGTGGTATAGAAAGTCTGAAACTTAGGCCAAGAAAGTTATTTATTGTGGAAGATGAGATAATTTTGAGATAATTGTAAGAATACAATTTTATTTTGAGATAATTATAAGAGTACAAATGGAATAACAATTAGTTTCTATTTGGTTTTCTTTTTATGTAAAAACTTAACTTTAATCAAGTGTGATCCCTTCCATATTTTGTTTCAGTCCCTGTCAGAATTAACTGCAGGAAATTTAGTAATTGAGGTCTGAATCTGTTAGTGAAAAAGACAAAATGAAACATGTATCTGTGTGGTTCAATAAATCAATGAATGAATGACTTAAATTGTAATGGTAATTAATATTTTACCAGCAGTATATTTTCTATTAATTTCTAACTGCAATTAAAATTTGGAGATGAGAATAATGCAGACAGTAGAAATTAGGTAATATTGAAACGATATATTACGATATGGGAAATAAAGAAGAAATATAGAATGACACTAAAATGGGCAAAATACTAAAAATGACAGTTGCTAACATACAATAGAAAACAATGAGTGACTATGATTACCAAATGTATTACGCAAGGTATAAGAAGTTTATATGCAATAAACTATACAGTATATAAGTAAATAATAATGTTGTTCATGTGTTTAAAGCTATCCAGTCACCGAGGTAAGTATTTTGGTTATTAAGTCATTTGCTCTCCCAGCAACCTTATGAAACAGATACAGTTATTACGTCCATCTAGAGATGAGGAAGTGAAACAAAAGCATGTCAAAAATTTACTCAAGTTCACACAACCAGAAAGTAGCAAAGTCAAATTCTATCCTTTTGGGAATTCCATCTTGTTAGCCCACCCTCCTCCTCTGCCACACTGCTTGTTAAGTGCAAGCTGTCCTGCCACTCCACAGAGAGTTTATTTGCAGTTTTCTTTGAAGCTTTAGGTACACTTAGCTATTAATCTCATGGCACAGAAGTTGAAATTACTGGCTTCTTGCTAGTTCATTTAGGTATCTTCAAACCCCCAGAGCAGTTCACTTTATCTACTACTATTTTCTGGGTTGTAGCGTGATACTAATCAAGCCTCTAGCCAAGTTATAGATATTTCTCAAACGATAATCTTAAAAGTTCAATGTTCCCTCCAAAGGGAGTATGCGAATTATATATAGCTGCAAAGCTCAGTGACATAATGAATGAAGACAAATACATCCTTGGATATATAAATACCATCATTTATATATCATTTTGTCCTTGGATATATAAATAGGTGCAATTGTTTCAGAAGGTATTATGCCTTCAATTGATGTTTGTTAGTTTCTTGTAGCTAAGAAACATGTGTTCCTAAAAAGACAAGGGGGAAAAACTATGCACATTCTTAAATTTTAATGTACGTTTGTAGATTTTTCTAAAGTCACATTGTGTGAGAAAATGTTGTTAACTGTTGTCATTTATTTTTCAAATATTAAGACACCATATTTTTGTGCATGCCTGTTATTTGCACAAATAAAAAACATACCTAGTTTTATCTTTTCTTAAATTTCTGAAAGTTTTCTTGTTTATCAAATAATAAAAACAAACTTTTATTACTACTGAAAGTAAATGAATTCTTGTCCACTAACAGAATTAGACAATATTAAATTTATATAGGCAGCAAATGAGCTTCTCTTAAGAATTTTCTAAATATAAGTACAGTACTATTGTAGAAATTGTTATACGAATTCATTTCTTTTTGTTTTTCCATTTAATAGTCCTCAGTGTTCCACTTAAAAAGAAAGGAGTTTTAAGGATCTATTACTAATAAGAAGCAAAGTTTATAAGAAAAAATTTTCTAGGGTTTAACATCAAAATAGTTCAGTTTTATAATTCACAGATATATACTCTGAATTCGTGATATTTTAAAACACTTTATTTTGATATGTTAACATAAATTTTATTATAGCTGCTTTAAATGGTTGATGAACTTTTGCTCTGTTTCTATCAGTGCCCTGAAGTGTTCTATAGTCAGTCCCCTGAGGTAGCAATATTAACATGTAATTGTATTAGCCTTGCTTCTCTCTGACCTGTATAGAAGCAGTAATGCTCAGATGTGGTCTTCAGACCAGCAGTACCAGCAGCCCTCGTGAACCTGTAAGATATTCAAACCACAAGCCACCACTCAGTATTCTCTACGTACTCAGAAATGCTGGTGTTGCACCAGCCGAGCAGTCTGCTTTATCAGGTCCTCTGCATGATTCTGATGCTGCTAAAGGTACACTCATCATCTCTGCCACAGGAAGAAGAGAGTTTGCACATGTAATAATTCAGAAAGCAGTAACATTATCACTGCAAGTTACTTAACTGAATTTTTTAGCTTTCCCTGAGTATGCCTTAAAATTTCTAAGAAGGAAGTTTTTACCAATTGTTCACTTAAGTAACAAATTGATAAATATATCAATAAAACATATTAATAATCCTTTTAAAATTAGCATATTTATAGTTAGATTTTGGGTCTTTTAGTAAAATATATAGTGATTCCCTACTGGTAATATTTTAAATTTTCATCTGGGCTTAAGGGATATAAACTAATTACAGGTGTTTGCACTGGTACTGGTGTAGAGTAATAAATGTACAGAGAGATTTGCATACTTTAGCTTGAGATATTGGATACCCTAAGGATTGTCAGGCTCTTCTTACTCCAGGAGATTTTTATGCATATGATAAATATAATTTTATTATAAACATATTATTTTATTGCTCAGCCCTCGAGATAAAAATTTACAGCTGTCCAACATCCTTGTGGAACGTGGTGAAATGTTACTACATGATAAATGGTGCTTAGTTCAGTTCCACAGCTTGGAGGCTTCACTGTGCTCTGTGAGTTGCAGAGTTGCCTAAGGACTGTGCCCCTGACTCCAAGGAGGAATAGAGCAATCTCTGTTAGCCTGAACAACTAACTACCAATTTTGTGAATGATTAATTGTTCCAGGAACACTAGAAATGCCAGACAATGATCAGGGAGAAGGATATATTTCTTCTTATTTCTCACTCAAATTTAACATTCATGTTTTTGGAAACTTTCAAAACCTCTTTAAATAAACTCTGAAGTTTGGGATCAGACTCCCTCCATGTTTTTCCCTCCTTCGTGTTTGGGGAGCTACTCTCATAAACAGTGGCTGCATGAGTGGTGCCTTTGCACCTTGCCATGCCTGGAGGACTCGGCGTGGCTTGCTCCTGCAGGAGAGCAGCAGGGCCAAACTACTTCTCTGAGTGTTACCACTGGGCTTTGGAGTTTGTGGCTTGTTCCCTTTTCCCCAGCCCATGACCAGGAAGTGGAATGTACAATGACTGGGAAGACCTTTATTTGACAAAATCTGGAAAAGAACAAGAGATTGATCTGAGAGGATGCAGCCAGCCACTGTACTTAGAAAACAATGGAGCTAAAATAATTGTAGAAATGAGAGGATATCTCCAACTCCATGTGAATATACTGATACTATTTCCAAGTGAAATGTAAAACATACAAAGTTTCTACAGACTGTGATCTTCACTCGTCGTAATTTCATTTTACACAGAAAGTCTTGCACACATGTGCCATAAACTGTGTGCCTTGTACCACCACTTTATTGAGGCTGATAGTGAGATACCCAACATGTACTGAGCTCTTGCTATGGGCTGGGCACTGTGCAAGATTCTTTATATTTATGACTTGAATTCATCCTCTAACAGCCATGTGAGGTAAGTAGTTCACTATCCCTGAGTAAATGAGAATGCAAGCACTTCACACGTGGAGAATTGCACAAGGTCACAGAACTGGGAAAGGAATAAGTCAGGATTCAACCAGGGATGAAACAACTGGGTCAGCGCTGTCTGCGTTCTCACTCAGCTACAGTCAACTACCAGGATTCCAGTTCAGAAGCAGAGACTCAGTGCAGCCAATAAAGTTACCCTGACAGAGAGGCAGTTTGTGCTCCTTAAAGTGTTCTTTTTAGACATAGGCAGCGTGTAATTGTGATAATTACAGTGGTGGGAAATGTACACTCTATTAAGTACAATTAGAAGATTGAAATTTTCCGTTATATTTGGAAGAATAGGAACAAGTACAGTTAAGATGCCAAAGATTTTCAGTTGGTGGGATTTATTAAATGAAATAGATATAAACTCTATTCCAGTATCTGATTGTTTTATAAATCAGTATGAGTACCATTTTCTGAGGATAAAATAAGTTAATCTTTCAAAACTCAAGGATGAAGATCAGATATCCATATGTGGATTAGAGTTAATTCCTAAATTTTAGACCTGAAAATAAATAATGCATTTGGAGTATAGTTTGGAAAACATTGGCTCAAAAATCATGCTTTTTTGTCAATATAAAGAAAAATATCTCTGTTTCATGAGTAGAATTGATTAGAATGATCCTGTTGACAGTGACTGGTATTTTTAACCCATCTTGTAAAATAAAGCCTCCCTAACTTTTTATATCTCAGGAGAAATCATGTAAATAATTAATTAATTAATTAAAAAATCTCTGTGATATGTTCCCCAAAAAGCTTTACACATCTCTTGTTTACTCATTTTCCTAAGAGATTTGAGCACTTTTACTTGTGCTCTACCTTGTCATAGGATAAAGACTGCATTATGTCATGCAAAAATGCTTTTGTGTTTGCCATATTAAAAAACCAGTGAAGTCCATAAAGAATATGTTTAGGAGGTACAGTTCATCAAAGGGTGGAGGTACAATAGGGGGTGTAGCAGAACACACAGGACCACCATTAACCAAGTTATCTGATTACTTGAAACAAGTAGTTTAATTCCCTTATTTTCTCATTATGCCAGCATCTGTTTTTCAGTATCAGAGTGTAAAGGGAATTAAACTACTTGAAACAAGTAGTTTAATTCCCTTATTTTCTCATTATGCCAGCATCTGTTTTTCAGTATCAGAGTGTAAAGAACACAGTGTACTCTTTATTCCTGGTAGGCAAATTTGTTTCCTTTAAATGCATGCATAATTGAATTATATTAAAATTGTGAAATATATATACCCAGTATTATTAAATATCACTAGCTAACACTGGGAAATTTTTCTCTTTACTGTCCTCATGGAGCCTTTTCAGTGATACTTTTTGTACATGTAGCCAGGTCTAATAGAAAAAGATAGTACTTGTAGTTATAAAGTGCAATGTCATGCCATCTCTATCATACAGCTAAAACCTCCACTTCTGCATTAAATTTTTAAAAAGGATAATCTCACAGTAGGATCGTTTATGTGAACAAAATGAAACGATATGTGTGAAAAGTACTCTGTGAGCTCTAAAGTAAAAATACCATTAAGAAGAGAAGGTAACATTTACACTGTGTGTTATGTATCAGGCACCCTTCCAAGAACTTCGCATGTGTGACCACACTCCATCCTCAGGACAACTCTGCATGACAGGCAACATTATTATTCTATTAGTCACATCTGACAGAAGAGTAAACAAGTATAAAGAGTCTAAGTGACTTGTGCAGAGTCACCGAGAGAGTTAAAGAGATGTTATTAAAATGTATTTATTCATATTTCTCTTTCAAGTATTTCTATATTGATTTTAAACAGACTCATAGCTCAATCATACCGAGATTCATTCAGATCTGTACCTCTTCCCATTCAACTTCTGTTTCGTGGCAGCTGCGACTGTGATAATCAGTAAGTGTTAGCCATAACTTTAATTAGCCAAAATTGTTTGCAAATATCGATTCTCAAAGTGCTTTATTTTATCATTTAGCTTATTATCATGCCATTGATGAATCCATTGTTCAGAAGTCTTAAATTAGCAAGATCTGTGTATTTAGGAGGTTCTTTCCTACCAGTTGTGCAATACACCAGCTGCCCACACCTTCAGCAGAACATTTTTTCTGCATGTGTTTTGCATGCCCAGCTTTCTGACTCCATTGGGCATAGTCTTCCTTTTTAAGATTGAAAAACCAAAATGCTGTTCTTATCCTAGTTGAGAGTTGTTCAAACTAAACTACTTGGAAACTCTTTCTCAAGAATTTGACTCCTGTGCAGAACCAGTGACATCAGTTGTAGTTTGTTTATTATGGTGGCAACAGATTGATGAGATTGTTGGGCAGTTCCTGTTGGTACATCCCCAGACTCACTGTTTTCTGCCTTTTTCTGGACCTGACCCTCTATCTTTCCAGTCAAACCTATGTTCTTTAAACAATAGTTTCATTTTTTTGGATCCTCTTAACCAGAGGTAGTTTCTGTAGCATAGAACTCTGATCTTTTACCATTACTTATTTTTGTGAAGCTTTCTATATATGGTTAGAACAAACTTCAAATATTTACCTCCTCTGGATCTCCCAGACTTCTAGTGATATTCCAGCCACTACTGGATAAAGGCATTAATCACATAGATCTCGTGTTAATCAAAACTGTGGTCATCACCATGTACCAAATGCCACTACTCCTTGCAGCATAAACTACTGTGCACTCTCTCCCACTCTGACCCACCCGAACTGAACTTGAATTGTGCATGATCCTTGCACTGGTGATTTCAAATACTGAAAACTTCATTAGCAATCCTGCTTCCTCTTGTGAGCAGGCTTGGGATGTACCACTCAGGTTCTAAATGGCACTCCAAGAATATATAAAAACTCTTGACAGAAATGCACCATTTACTCCACTAAGCCATCATCTGTACTCTATTAGTGAAAGAAATTTGTAAAAAAAAAAAGAAAACCTGATACCACAGCATTGCCTGAATTTTATAGATGACAAATAGATTCAGGAAAAATTATCAAGCAGCAAACCCAAGACACAACTAGTTGATTTGATGATGTAAAACTACTTTTGAAAAAAATTAATGTAGGTGGTCTCTCTATTGACTACTACATTGTGAACACTTTTTAAACTCAGGTCCAGATGCTTTGCACTGGTAGAGTGGTGCTGTTTCTGGCACATAGTAAGTGGTCAGTAGTTGCCGACTCCATTACTGTACCAATTCGTTAACATATAATGTGTTTTGTCATGCTCTTGAGGGTGGGAGTTAAGAATATTGGAGCCTATTCTACTTTGCAGTCATTATCCCAAAGTGTGAATGACTGGCACTCAAGTACGTGGAGAAATGTAAGTCTGAAACACTTGGCCCTATATCCAGTCTAGGTCACTCTCCTTTCTTGGAATCAGTAACTAAATACAGATGTGCAAATCCAGAATTGTACCACTGTATTTTTTGTATAACTGTCTTATTTCTAGATGCTGGTTCCTAGATGCAGAAAGAGCTGAGTTATGGAAAGTGCTTTTCCTTGAGGGAAAAATACTGTTAAAAATTGTAAGTACTTTTATAGAAAATAACAACACAGATTATACCAGGTTCATTATGGATAAAGCTGACTTTCTATCCTGAATAAGAGATAAAACTCATCTCCATGTGTTAAATGATTTCTGTGGTAAAACATTCCATTTTCTAGCTATCTCTGCAAAATACTTTTTGTGTCTCATCTCATTTGTAGTATATATACAATCAATAGAAATTTCAAACTTCTTCCACCCCACTTGACAACTGCCACTTGTTCATGCATTTTTCACTAAAGAACAGCTCTGCATCAGGAGCTATATAACAATCCATGACAAAAATGTCACATATTTCCCTTCTCTTAGTACCTAAAAGAAAGTACTGTTTTGAGAAAAGAATACTTGAGATTCTGTATATGTACAATCATAGAAAAACAGACATGGTATTTTCATACTAGGTTTATATGATTTTGACCTACTGTTGAATAAGTGGATTAACAATATTTTGCTTTCACTTACTCTATCCCATGATGTGCAGTTACTTCTAAGAGAGAAGGACCAGGAAGCCAATGCAGCACAGTCCTGATTGGCCCAATACCTTGCCCATGTGAAGCTATATTGGGGCATACTTCTAATTTTGTCAGCCGAGCAGAATGGAGAGGAGTTATCAAAACAGGGGAAGCACCAATATATGAACATAAGAAGTGAAAAAAAGACTTGGTCTACTTCTGCCTCACTCTCCATGGTCACCTTTTACCATGTACAGATGAGCCCTCCCCTGCCCTTGATGCTTCCTCTGACACTACAGAGGGTGGTCCACAGCAGATTTTAATGTCTCCAAAGGGACTGCATGCAAATATATCTTATCTATATGTTCTCCTTGCAAGCGAAGAATACAGTAAATATGACAACTCTGGCAGAATGATGCCAGTGTTTCTGACAGTCTAAAGGAGTTTCACCAAGTCAAGCTGCTCCCCAGCTGCTCCTTAGAGACAATATGAAAAATCCATTAGATTGTCACAAGGCATGTATCATAAAGACCATGTTTACAAGCTGATTATGCTTCTGAGCAGAGTTACATAAGAACTAGCCTTGATCCCTCCTTCCAGAAGATGCAAAATGATTTGACTTCACCAACTTCATTTTTGGAATAAAAATACCACCATTCTAGCAATTATGAAAATAATAAAGTGAGAAGACATAATACAAAAAGTATATTGCAATGTAAAAATGCAGGAATTCTAAGAAGGAAAGATTAATGTCAATAAACAAGAAGTTATACCATTATGAACATGAAGGTCTTAACCTTCAATTTGTTCTTTATAATAAAGTAATCTTTTAGAATATTGCCAGATGTAATTGACTTTTACCTGTCTACCTGTAGCATCATATATCTAACAAATATTGGGTTATAAATATCAGTGTGGTACTCAATTTAAACTTTACTAAGAAAAAATGAAGGAAGGACATCATGACAAAATGAACTTCTCTTTAAAAAGGAGCCTACTAAAGTACAATCAGGCCATTTATAAATGTTTCTACATTTCTTATTTACATTTTGGATTCCTTCAAATCCAAATTAGGTAATGTTACTTTTAAAATGCCATTGAAGAAGAAAACTGCTTATTGTTCTGTATTTTAATTTATTTTTCAACTTATGACAACAAAATCCTGACAAATATTTACAGCAAATATAAGTAGATACTATATAATGTAGTAATAGCCTCTGCAAGTACACATCCAGAGGAACTCCCTATATCTGTACAAGAGCAAACGTTTATTCATTTAAAAATGTTCTGTCACTGTTTGTAGTGGCAAAATCCCAAATGTTCAAAAATTAGTGCCGAATAAACTATGTGATCTCTGGCAGCTGGAATGCTGTTCAACCGTTAAAAGAACTGTGGTATCTGTCATCCAGCCTCCCTGTATCTCCTCTCCTTTCAGGATGATGGCAGTTCTGAGTTAGCAGGAAGCCAGGGACAAACTAAAATCTATGACGAACTAAAAATTTTGCTTTGGATTCATGAATAGTTATTTCAGTATAAAAGAGACAATGAAGTGAAGACTGGAAATAAGGAAAGAAAAGAGGAAGAGACGGGACTACAGATGGACTAAGAATAAGTGAATTATTACCCAAGGATCTGACCGATCCAGTTCTGTGTATATGCAGATGAAAAACCTACAAAAGCAGCAAAGGCAGTGTGAAAAACTCAAGTGACTGATTGATTGATTGATTGTCTCTGAGACAAGGCTCGCTATGCAGTTCAGGCTGGCCTTGAATTCACTTTGTAGCCCTGGCTGCCCTCAAACTAGCAGCAGTCCTTCTGCATAAGCCTCCTGAGTACTAGGATTACAGGCGTGTGTCACCACAATATTTTTTATATTTTTGTTAAAAGACAATGTACTTGATCCTGTAATAACAGCCTCGCCATTTGTGAAGATGAAGGCTTCATGTCCTGCGTAGCCCTTAGAGGAGCCACTTGCAGCACAATCACATTGCAAATTACATTTCACCCATAGGAATGTTGGGAAACACATGCAAGCAATACTGTCGCATTTCTGTTTCCCAACTTGCTGTTCCTCTCACATGCAGAGTATATATATTCCATCCCCATAGTCTCAGAGTCTGAACTTGTTCCCTCACCAACTTGAGAGTTTAAAGTCCAGAGTTTCATCTAAATTATGTGTGGCTCAGACTCAAGGCATAATTTCCCTGGAGGAAAATTCCTCTTCAACTTCGAGTCTCTGAAATTAAACAAGTTATCTACTTCCAGACTACCATGGCAGAACAGGCACAGGACAGACATTCTATTCCAAGAGGAAGAAATACTCAAGAAAAAGGTAACTGGACTCAAATAATTCAAAACTCAAGAAGGAAAACAACTTCAAATCATAGAATGACGGAATAATCTCTAGCTCCACGTCCAGCATCCTGGGTACACTGGTGAGAGAAATGGGCTATAAAAGTCTCAGATGTCCCCATCCTATGTCTTGCTTCAATATAGAAGCTCTTGGTGGTTGCTGTCTTGTGCCAGCAAGTCTTCCAGGCTGGAGTTCCACACTGGTGCCCCTAGAGTTCTGCAGTCTGGGGCTTTCCCTAGTTCATGGCCACAGTAGGCTGTAGGGGCTGTCCACAGTGGCATTGATCCTATAACGAGCCTCTCCCTGAGTTCTCAGGCTATGACATCCCTTGAGAGGCATCTGCAGGCCACAGTAGCCCCTAGTCTTGCATTCTGTCTGCCTTCAGAATCAGCAAAGCACGGATATTGATAAGCTTTACAGTCTGTGCCTTCCAGACAGTGGGTCAAGGGCTGGGGATACAGCTCAGTGGCACAAGCACCCGTCTGGCAAACTGAGTTCGATTCCTAGTACCAAAAAAAAAAGTAACTCAACAGATAGTGTGTCAAAACACCTGGGCCCATTTGGGCCATGTTTTGGGTATCTGAGGGCCACTGCGCTGGTTGTGGGAGCATTCTGAGTTGTAGTCAGTAAACACTGATGTCTACAGTCACTTTTCTGGAAACCTGGCCCTCAGAGTTCTAGCTTGCTTCTGAAATACCTTCGAGATCATTCTCCCACTATCTGGAATAAACCTGGCTCTCATCTGTCAATATTAATCTTTTCATCCAATCATTGCTCTGCCACACTTTTAGTTTTCTGTCCTGAGAATGCTCTTTTATATTTTTCATGGCCAGCCACAGAGTCTTCCAAATAATTTTGTTCTGTTTTTCTTTTAATTATAACTTCTGTCCTTAAATTACTTCTGTCTTCCCTCATGTTACTGTAAATAGTTAAAAAAGATCAGGCAGTATCTTGAGAACTTTGCTTAAATATTTCTTCTGCCATATTTCCAAGTCCATCATTCTTAAATTCTACTTTCCACAAAATTGTAGGACCTAGGCACGATTGCATCCAGTTCTTCTAAATCATACAAAAAGGATGACCATTACTCTATTTTCCAGTACCCTGTCCCTCATTCTCATACGACACTTCATCAGAGTGGCCTTTACTGTCCACAGCTCTGCAGAACTCACAATCGCTGAGTGGACAAGGCTTTGCTTAAACTTTGGCCTTCTGCACACTCTCCAGAACTGGCCTTCCTGCCTGTTCATGGCAGGCGGGGCCCGTCCCATCTGCTCCTCTAGAATGCTTCAGCCTCTGCCCATCTGCCTGCTCCAAAGCTGCTTCCACCTTTTCAGGTATTTGCTATAGCAACGACCCCAATTCTTGATACCAATTTTCCTCTTAGTCTACTTTATGCTGTTATAATAAAATACCACTGGCTGGGTGATTATAAGCAGAAATGCATTTTATCATGGTTTGCACAACTCACAGGCTTAGACTGAGGGACTGGGGCTGCTGAGGTCTTTCTTAAGTAAAAACATGGTGGAGAATAGCACATGGGTGAGAGAGAGAGAGCAAGAAATAATCATACTCACTTTTCTGAAAAACAAACACTCCTTCTTAATAATGAGTTCACTCCTGTGATGACATTAACCTCTCAAGAAGGCAAAACCCTTGTGATCTAACCATGTATTCAAGGTCTTACATCTCAGTGCTGTTGTGTGAGGAATTAAAATTCCAAACTCTGTGCTTTGAGGGACACGTTCAAACCATATCGCCTACTTTTTTTTTTTTTCCATCTTTTTTTGAGACAGGGTCTCACTATGAAGTTCAGGCTGGCCTTGAACTCACTTTGTAGCCCAGGCTGATCTTGAACTCGCAACGATTCTCTTGCCTGAGCCTCCTGAGTACTGGGATTACAGGTGTGCACCACCATGCCCGGCCATACCACCTACTTTACATAGAAAATAGAGCAAACAGGAATCGTCTTACTACAAAATATATTTTACATGAGAAAGATTTGTCTGTCTTCTATCAAGGATAATGAAGATAATTATGTTTTGGATCATGCATCCTCTGTGTTCAAAAGAAATGTGACTTCTTTGCTTCTTCAAACTGTGCTTCTTCCACACCACAGATAAATAAAAAGCCTCCTAGAGGCCCACATCCTCTTCCAGCTAGCATTCTATTTCTTTATTTCTCATCACAGTAAATCGTCATCTACTGCACGTGCTACTATTTTTCTAGCATTTCCATTCTCCTTAATTCCTGGTGATGAATAGTAGCTCAGTGATAGAGTTTTTAATGATAATAAAATAATCAGGCAAATATCCTAAAGATAACCATATTCAGCAATTGTCCTTTCATGGGCATTGCGCAGACTGACTGCTGTCCTCACGTGATACTCTCGCTTTGAATTGACTGATCCATACCATTTGGATTGGTTGCCTCCTCTGATACCTCAGTATCATTCTCTGTTAATTTCACCTGCTCAACTTGCTGACTCCATGCGATTTCCTTCAGAATCCATTCCCAGGTCTTCTTTAGGTTCACACGTTATTTCTCCATATGAAATAATGGATTCTCATGGCTTTGAGGCTCTTAATTTTGTTGTATGGATCAGAGCACCTCGTTGCCAACATTGAATACAAAATAATTTAAGCAGGAAGAAAATTTATTCTGAACACCAGAAAGCTTACAAATACTCAAAGTCAGTCAAATATAGAGGTTGTACAGCTACATCTAAAAGTAATTTTCACACTTGGAAAGTGTGCTGAGAAATTCTGTGTCACCGCTGAAGAATGGGCAGTCTCCACCACCATGCTGTCTACAAAGCAGGCTTCTTGTATTCCTCACTTATGAGTCTAAATGTTTGTTCTGCATAACTGTAGGGACTTTCATTTTGTATCTGTCCTTATACTGGCTTTCCAGGGACCATGACACCACATCACATGGCTTTAACGTCCCAATTGAAGAAAATTCTGTTTTTGAATAAAAATATCTATTGCCTGAACCATCTAACCTTTACATTCTAACCTTTACATCCAAAAGGTATTTCAGTAAATTACTCAAATATTAAAGCTGAGGTTTTAAACACTATCTCCATGAAAACTATTTTCAGTATTTAAAATGAATTAATAATTTTTCACTAAGAAAAATTCCATTACTTAAGTAGATTAAAACAACATAATCTTCTTATAAAAAAATTTAAATAATGAACTAAATAACAGAATAGAAAAAGGCTTATATATGTTGTCAAGTCCAAATGTTGACATACATCCATTTGTGGAATATAGGAAAGGATTTAAAAAACTGTTCAAAGCATAATTTATGACTGTTCCAGGATGTTTTGTCTCTAATCAATAACTCATGAGCCAGTGGGGTTTCATAATGAGCAACATGTCTGGGGTAGATAGAAGCAATTTGGCAGGTTCCACCGGTGATTTTTAAAATGAATCCAAATTCTCCACTGACCTCTCCTACTTTCTATCACGATTGCTTTGAAGGGTGCATAGGAGCTGTCACAGTACATTTTCCCATTCTTTGCTGAAGAATTGAGAAAATTGCTATAAAAATGCAAATATGAGGCCATTAACAGATTATCTTTTGAAGCGACTTGGATATCATTCAGAGAAATAACAAGCATTTGTGGAGATAGGATGGAGGAGGATTTAAAACTCAGTTTCACTGTGGACGTGTGGCATGCTTTAAAGCAGTGGCTTTGGGGTAATTAAGGTATGACCTATAAGTTTTCCACTGTGGGAAGAGGTGTTTAGGAGATATAACATGTACAAGTGAAAACAGAAATCAGAAATTACTTGAATCTTTATTTTAAAAATCAAAATGTTTGTGACATTGTTGCCTAAGTCAAAGATCCTTCGAAAATTTTCTCTGAGGGAGCCTCTCCAGTATTGTCATTATAGTCTGAAAGCTCTTGAAAATGTCTCTTCTTGTAAGAAAAAAAGTGTGCTACCTCATCTGTACATCTGCTTTGCTTATGATGGTTCACACCCAGGAAACATTCTGTTTGAAGTTATTTAGTATGCTTCCCTGTGCTCAGGAGATGCAAACTCCTGCAGAGACAGCACATTTGCCCCAACATCTGTTTTCACCCTAAGTCTTTGGTGGTTTTTTTGTTTTTTGTTTTTTGTTTTTTTTTTTTTGGTTTTTTTTCCGGTACTGGGAACCGAACTCACGATCCTCCACTTGCAAGGCAGGCGCTTTGCCGCTGAGCTAAATCCCCAGCCCCTCTTTGGTGTTTTGACACTCATCCTTTTTATGTACCTTCTCCAGCCTCTCATACTATGGGCCCTTTTCTACCTGCCTTAACCCTGTCCCCCAGGACCAGGTTCCAGCAACCATTCTTATACTCCAAAAGCCTGCTGAAGGTGTTCAAACCCCCTAATCCTCATCCTGCTAATTCTGGCCCACTGCTTTGTGTGGAAACCATAATCCAGTGGCCATGTTTCCTCAGCTCTTGCATCCTCCTCCCTTTTGCTAATTCCTTCCTGCATGCCCCCCACACCCATGGCCTTGTGATGTGCCATGTACTCTCTCTTTTGGGATCTTTGGGTTCAAACTCCTCAACAGCAGTTGTGTTGATGTACTGACCTCATCACACCTAAATGATAAAACCTACATTTTCAAACAGCAAGTTTGTGCAATATTTCCAGAGATAGGAAGGATTATTCTTGTGGTCATAATAGGCATTTATTTTCTGGGTGGTTTGAAAGCTGTCATCAAGTTTTCAAAATCAATAATACCTTCACCTAATCCCCTCGGATTTGCACTTATACCCATCATTTTTTTACTTACCTGGAATATTTTAATAAATTTAGACGCACTTGACCCACAAAGACTACACATATTGATGCATATAATTTGACAAATTTGGACATGTGTGAACATGCATGATACCATAACCACAGTGACAGTGGTAGATGTAGCCAGTACTTTCCAAAGCTATGCTACACTTCTCTGATCTCACTTTATTGTGTTCATTTTGTGGTAAGAACAATTAAAAAAACTTTAGATTATGAAGTGTTTAATGCTTTATTGCTAACTACAGGCACTATGTTGTAAAACATTTTTTAATTAAAAAGAATAAAATATTTTAAAAATAAAACAATGAGAGACTTGATCAACTGTAGGAACTTCCAAATAGTGCACTTCAAATAAAACATATTTTTCTCAGTACAGTTCTGAAAATTAAAATGAAGTGGAAAAAATTAAACAAACAAACATAGAAACTTTGTCAACACAGATATAACATTATCATGCAATTCAAATAAAGAAGCCAAAAAATACTTGGCAATATAGGTTCATACAAAATCGTGGTGTGCTGAAAGTTTAATTTCATATATATTGTTAATTAAACCAGATAAACAAATTCTATGTTACTTTTATGATTTAACTGATGAAGGAATACTTTTTTATTAAGACATACTTGTACATATTTATGGAGTATAGTTTCATGATTCAATACATGTATATGTTGTAACCTGTAATAAAGTCAGAGTAATAAGTACTTTCAATTGTGTCTCTGTGTTAAGAACATTCATACTTGTCTAGTTATTCTGAAATATATCATAGGTTGCTGTAGATAGCAGCTACCCAGTTTTGCTATAGAAAACCAGAACTAATAACTCCTCCCTGTGTTTTTGTATCTCTTATCTAATTTCTCTTCAATCCTTCTGCTTTTCCCAGTGTCTGGAAATCACTATTTCATTCCATTCTATCAAATCAATGTTATAGTTTCTATAAACAAGTGAGAATGTATGGTTTTTGTCTTTCTATGTCTAATTTATTTCACTTTATAATGACTTCCACCTCTATCATGTACTTCAAACAACAGGATTTCACCTTTTTAGTGGTTGAATAATATTCCCTTGTGTATATACAGTATAGCCATTGTTTTATCGATACATCAGTGGACATGTTGGTTGATTTGTTTCTTAGGCATTATGAATAGAACTGCAATAAACATGAGCATGCAGACATCTTTGGTATAGTACTATCATTTCCTTTGGATACAAATATTTCCACTTGCATTTCTGACATGGACTTAGTAGATCTCAGCTTACAGGCACCTTGTCTAGGGGGAAGGGTGGAAACAGGTGGGGGAACAGGGTCAGGGTGGCATCCTGTGACACTCTCATCCTGGGAGGATTTATCCAATGGTCATTTCATTTAGGGTTGTTAGAGAATGTCCATGCTGGTCTCCAGTGGCTGTACTAACTTATATTCACACTCGTCATGCACAGGAGTTGCCTTTTCTCCACTTCAGCACTAGGCTAACTTTAGTCATTATAACTATACAGATGAATAACATTATTTGAAGGCAGTAATGTAGGTGTCTGCCCCTTCGCCATGTCTCTTGTGCATCTCAACTCTTGGGCACTTAACAGTACACAAGACACAGAGGAGACAGCACTAAGGTGTGCATTTATGTAAGCGTGAAGATGAAAATATGCTAGAGTGACAGTATCCTGGAGGGAGTCTGGGACCTAATGGGAAGAGGGCTCAGAATGCTTTTTACAAAAAAGAGAGTGCGAGAGTGCCACGCAATCTTTGGACAGCTTCACAATTTTAAGTAAGACCCAATCTCAGCATTGACTTAGCTCAAATATTTCTTAATTCACTATCTGATATTTTTATAAAATAATTCTTTTTATAAGTAACCATTAATACATTTTGGTGAGTTAGTCTAATGAGCATTGCATCTACTTAGAGTAAAATGAAATATTAAAATAAAAAATTCATATATATATATATATGGCAAAACTTTCCAGAATTCAGGTCTAAGGTAGGTGGAAAACTCAGGCAATATGAGCATAGAGTAACTCAGTATTCAAAATGCTAAACTTGAGCATTCAAGCTGACAGCAAAGGCTAACTTTTTGTTTTTCTGTTTGGTTTTTTGAACTGAGGATTGAACCTAGTGTCTTCACAATGAGCTACATCTCCAGTCCTTTTTTCGATTCGATTCTATTATTTTGACACAAGGTCTTGCTAAAGCACTAAATTCTCCAGGCTGTGCTTAAACTTGCAATCCTCCTACATCTGCCTCTCACAGTGCTGAGATTTTTAGGTGTGTGCCACTACCATACCCCCTAACAAAGCCTAACTTCCTGTGCACTCATTTCCTGGTCTTTGGTTGACATCTCCTGGCTTCCTCGGTGCTCTGTGAGCACTTCATATGCTATGTCCTCCTTCTCCCACTACTATGCTCTGAGTGGACATGACCCCCAAATTCACATGTTAAAACTGGGACTCCCTGCATGATGGTACCACAAAGTGGTTCTTTGGGAAATGATGAGGTCATGGGGATTCTGCCTTCATTATTGGTATTAGTTTCCTTCTGAAAGGAACTAGAGGAAGCTTATTTGTTCCTTCTTCCATATGAAGACACATAGAGGAGGCCATCTATGAAGAATAGGCACTAACTGCACACCAAATCTGCTCAGATCTGATCCTGGACCTCCTAGAACTGCAAGCAATAAACCCTGTTGTTTATAAATTTCCCAGGTTCTAGTGTTTTGCTATGGCAGCCTGAATGGACCAATATATCCACCTGTACTTTACTATCAACGCATAAACTCAGTAATCCCATGAGTCAAGTCACATAATTCCTTTGTTTGGAGTCCTCCGGGGCCCATACACCCTTGAGTAAAAGCCAAGATCCTTGCACAGCCGCAGAACGTGCTATACTTTGGACACCCGCTTTCTGTCTCCTCACTGGGCCTTCTGAGCCACTCTGTCCCACTGTGCTAGAACTGCTGTCAGCCCTGCTGTACCCCTTGCTACCTTCCCTGGACCATTCTCCTGAACACCTGCATGTGTACTGACAACTGAATGTGGCTGAAGGTGAAACATAAATCTCACGTTTTTTGGGTCTTTTCATAAATATTATGTTCTCTCTGAGACCTGTTGAGACAGTCCTGCATTAACTTGCAAGCTCCCTTCTAACAGGCATTGCCAACTTTCCTTTCTAATTTCTTGCTCCTCATTTTGATTAACTTCTTATAGATTATATGTATCATTTACTGTTTTATTTCCAATCTATCTAGAACGTAGACAATCAGGATAAGGGTCTTGTTCTTTTGCTCTTCATTCTGTGGCCACATAAAGCATAGAAAATAGTGCCTAACTTATGTTGACCAGAAGAGTATATGCTGCTAATTGAATAAACAAAAGGCAGTGCAGTGGATGCCTGATGCCCAGCCAGGCATGGGTAACTACTCCTGTTCTTGTGGAACTCCAAATAAGAGTGTGGCAGAACAAATATTTTAATTACTTCTATAATAGTAACACACAGGAAAATCTAGGTTGTTAGAAAATAATAAGATCTGAACCAAAGTAGTCTTACTGGTGATGTTTGGGGTCCAAGTGTTCTATGAAATGGCCCATCTTTCAGAATACATGGCTTCCCTCTGGTCACTGAAGGAGGCTATAACCCTGCAAGCATTGCCTGATGTGTGGGCCTGTCAACCAGTCCACTACCCTCTACTTAAACACAGCAGTCAAAAATTCAGAGGCATAAATGAAAGATACTCTTTTTATGAAACTTCTGCAACAATTCCCCACATACTATATCTGATTCATTTAATATGTTTGAATTTAAAATAAAAAAATTAGAACTCCTACTTTAATCATCTTTTACTTAGCTCCTAAATGAGTGTCAGGCACCTTGCTTAGAACTGGGAGGGATAAGAGGATCAAGGGGACCTGATCTCATGCCAACAGCAGAGAGGAGGATTTTCTGCTTCTGCTCCTGTGGAATGACAAAAGGCTTCCTTCCTTACAACTACATAATTAACATAAGCTCATTAAGATTAAATGCAAATTCTTCAGGGAAATATTTGCCAACAGTAAGAAACTGAGGAGGAAGCAGTGATTGTTTAAAACAGCAGTGTCTTACTGTGAAATCCCTTGGTTTTTCCCTTCGTTTGGGCTGGAAGAATTCTTCTGCCCCAGCTTCTCCAGCCTTACCCATTCCCTTTTAGAAAACAATGTAGGTCGTGGTCAAGCTTTCATTCACTTTTAGGTAAACATGCTTTTAGAAACAAGTTTGACTGTTTTCAATGTGAAAATTTCTAAGTAGAACTTGCCTCTAATCCTAATATAATGGAAATGTCTCTAGTGAGCCGTATTTAATATGCTTTTTTCTTGTGATAAATTTCAAAGCATGAAATGACACAAAGCAGAAAATCATATTCTGCACAAAAACCTTATATTTCTTTCTCAATCTTCTTGCCATCCGTTGTGTTATGAGAGCAGCAAATTTTGCAGCAACCAGTTAAATCCTTTTCCCCTGACTGATGTTGCTCCTGGGGAAAGATCTTCCAGCAGGCCGAGGGGGTGACACCATCAGAGCCAGATGACCTTGGAGATAGTAGGGCCCTGCCGGGGTCGCTTCTCTAAGAGCATTCTCTCAGTGCCAGTCTGAAGTTCACATGCTGATTGTGTGCTCGGGGTCTCCATTCTTCAGCAGGGTGTAGGAGGTCCGCATTACCAGACTTAGAAGGCAGGGAAAGATTCCTTCTCCCATCCCTGCACCCTTTGTCCTTGGTTGGAAAAGAAGCGAGCGTCTGATCCACACAGCCCGTCACTGCCATCACCATCCACTGCACATGGTGGTTTGGATTTGTTTCTGTTTTCCCTTTCTGAACTCTGCTTCTACCACAGCACTGTCGTAGAATGTTGACCGCACTGTCACAACCTGCTTGTCACAGCATTTCAGTGCCGTAAGTTCACCACAGTATCTGACTTTGGGTTACAGTTGGGACAGTTATCTGAAAGCTATCTCTGGGTAAATGCTGCCACTTGACTGGGCATGGTGGCCCACGCTGGTAATCCCAGCACTCGGGAGGCTGAGGCAGGAGGATTGTTGCGAGTTTGAGGCCAGCCTGGGCTACAAAGTTAGCTCAAGGCCAGCCTGAACTGCATAGCGAGACCCTGTCTCAAAAAGACCAAAATAAATAAATAAATAAGCTGCTGCTTGCAATGTCACCAGGAAGAGTTCTTGGGGTAACCTAGAAGTGATTACCTTTTGGGCATACTAAACTATTTAAATGTCCCCCCAAACAAACCCACAGCATTGGATATCTATCTATTACATGTGCATCTTTTATGAAATTTCCTTTCTGTCCTTCCCTGCCAATCAAATTTGCGTTTATTATTTTAATATCCTACTCATACTACCTCCTTAAATGATGTCCTTATTGTCCTGTTTGCTCATCCTGAAACTTGCCTATTCTGTGTACTTTGGGAAACCACTTAGCTAGCATTGGATACTGGGAATGCAAAAGTAAAGAAAACGGGAAACAGTCCCTTGCTGGGTGAAATTTACAATCCAGGGAGTGGAATATGTGCAATGTGTGTAAATGCGCTGTGCACACCTTATTGTTTCTTACCAATATTCTCTAGCAAATGCCTGGCAATATAGACAAATGCTTACTCAGTAAGTACATATTGAAGAAAAGAAGGCAGGAAAGGCAGGAGGGAGGGAAGGGAAGCAGAAAAAGAGGGAAGGAAGATTACTAAATAAATGTATAACAAAGTTTAAGATTCTTTTGCTCAGTCAAAAGAAACTCATGAGGAAGTATATCTGTTCTGAGAAGAGGGAGAGAAGGAAGGAAGAAGCTCTCTGTCTTTTTTCTTACTGAAAAGAGCTCTGTCTGCTCTTACAGAAAGTCAAGGTCATTGAACAGATGGTTTATTATTGGGGCTGAGTAAAACGAAATAATTCTATCAGCTGGAATCAGTTTTATTTGGAAAGAAAATTTTCACTTTCATAGATGTACTTGAAGTTGGCACAAAAATGAGAACATGTTGAATTTAAATCAATTGCTCTGATTCCTTATGTTTTCTCTTAACTGTTAGTCAAAATCTCTTCTGCTATATTTGGCAAAATAATACTAAGGAATAACCTTTAATCATACATATAATGAATAATCGTCCATAAAGCATTTATAATAAGACTGTGTTTGGGACTTTATTAAAAGACCTTAATTCAATACTTGTAACAAATTCAACATTTGAACAACAAACCAAGGTTTTCCCTAGGAAAATCAGCAAAACTGAGCAAGTATCTGTGTGTATTGGCTTGACTGTATTGTAAAATTAAAAAAGAATTAAACCGTGTAATTCACCTTGCCCAGAAAAATGGAAAGGATGCCCTGATGAGCTATTCCAGATGGCTGTAATGTCTGTCAAAATTTGGGCTAAAAGCACAGCCATGGGAATAAGCTTAAAGTACACATTCTGAGAGATGTTGGAGCCTGTCAGTCACAGACATTAGGAAGCTTCTACCTGGAACATCCCTTGTTTTCAGCCCACATCACAGCTTTATCTTTACAGAATTTGTGGAATCTGTTTTAGTCCAAGGATATTCATTTGTAAATGGCAATTCCATTTTCTATTCATTTAGATGAAAAGCATTGGAGATTTGAATAATTCCTTTCACCTCCACCTTTATAATATATCTAGAGTCTCTCTACTTGCTCATCTCTCTCCTGGATTACTGCTAAGGCTTTATATCTCCCTGTCCTACCTCAGAGCTCCCTTTATAGCTAGAGGGATGTCTGATATTAAAAGATAAGCCAAATTAGGTCTTTTTATCTTCAAATCCTGTAACTGTTTTCCATTGAAGTGAAAGAAAGCCAGAATGAAAACCCTATATGATGTGTGCCGACCCTCTCGTAACCTTCTGAACCTCACGGCCCATGACTTCCTCTTTTCTGCATTCTGCAACGGGGATATTGACCTTTTTTCTGGATAAAACACAAACCAGCCACATTCATGCCTTAAGGCTTTTGCGCTTGCTGTTTATCCTTTCTAAGTGCTTGTCTCCATTAATGTGTACAGCTGACTTCCTTAGTTTCAGAATTTTGTTGAAACATGGGGCCAGCTCTCTGCTAAAGTTGTAATACCATACCACACACATCTGATTCCTTTCTCTTCTATATTTCTGTTCCCTGTACTTACTCTAACAAAATACAGTGCAGATTTTGAATTTTCAAAGAACTATGCATTCTTGCCAATCTCCTGTCAAATTAAGTTTACTTTGTAAATAAAAGCAGAAGGAAGTCACACAAGGCTATTTCAAGAGGAATATTTCTATTCTGAAATCCCTAAATTAGAATTTTGGAGCCTCTCAAGACTGAGTTCTTTTTCTCATTTCTAAATCTCTTTTGACATTTTCTCTCATATAATGTTGATAGAAATGAAATGGTGCCTAGCTTTTGGAAAAATTTTAATCTTTACTTGATAGTTTAATTATAAGGCACCTTTTCTTTTTCCCTTTGCTTTACTTCCATTTGACAAGCTTCAGGAAGAATTTAAACTAGGAATCAAATGTACCTAAATGTTACAGTAATAAGATCAGAATGGGCCTTTCACAGACTCATTCCTTGAAGCTTACTGCTCATTAATGCTTTCTCTGACCCCAGTAAGCTTAATAAAAATTTAAATGGTCTCTTCACAACAGAGTAAAAATTTGTGGAAATGTGAGGTCATATCCCAATGTAAAATAAATAGCAGTAGGCAATAACTGCCACAAAAACAGTGATATTAATAGAGTGAGAATTTTTGGCCAAGGAATAATAAGCAAGAATTATTAACAAGTTTTACTCCAATAGCTAATGGTTTGTGCACATATTTTATTTTCACTTTTTCAAGAGATTTAAGTTATCAGAGTTCCCTGTGGAAGTTACAAAAGTAATGAGAAGGATGGAAAAGCTTCTAAGAGGTGAGGTAAAAGGCATTCACTTTAGCTCAGAGAGAGCCCACGGGGTTGACTTACTCTCTTACATGTGAAGAACTATTTGAGTATGCCAATGACCAGTTGTCTTTCATTCCTGGTCAAGCATACAGACAATTGGTTAAAATTCCAATTAAGGTGTAAACAATACCGATTTGATGGCACACACTTGTAATATCAGCAGTGTGGTAGGCTGAAGCAGGAGGATCACAAGTTTGAGCCCAGTCTAGGCAATTTAGTGAAACCCTGTCAGAGAAAGAGAGAAGGGGGGAGAGAGAGAGAAAGAAAGAGAGAGGAGAGAGAGAGAGAGAGAGAGAGAGAGA
>NW_004955502.1:6040911-6059006 GCF_000276665.1 Chinchilla lanigera
GAGAGAGAGAGAGAGAGAGAGAGAGACAGGGAGACAGAGACAGAGAGACAGAGACAGAGAGAAAGGGAGAAAAGAAAAAGAAGGAAAGAAAGAAAAAGAAAAAGAAAGAAAAGAAAGAAAGAAAAGAAAAAGAAGAATGAACACATGCTTAAATGTGTAAGGCAGTGAGTGATTCACAGGTCTAAGTTTACATTAGTTCACCTGGGAGCTATACAAAATGCTAATTCTCTGAAAAATTAAATCAACTTAAGTGTTCATGCATTTTAAAAGCTCCCAAGGTGCTTTTATGATACAACTAAGGCCAAGAATCACTCATGTGAGGAAATATACTTCATGAGTGCTTAGAAAGAATTCAGCAGATAAGTTAGGGACATGAACTATGCCTCCCTTTTTCTAAAGATGCTTGTTTTCAAGATTCTATGGAAGGTACTCAAAGTTTTCCTATTTTTGTGATTCTAGAATAAGAAAGGATTTGATGCAGAATTTAGATACAGGGTTGAGGTAGTGTTCCCTAGTTTTCACCAGGAATTACTAATTATAGCACCAAACTCATCCTCCTAAAATTAACAGAAACAGAAGAATCTTTAGATCACTGAGCAGCTCTGAGCTGACTGTCATTCCTTGGAGTCACCCCATTTTTGTTACATCATCAGCAGTTCCAGCTGAGCCCCAGGAGACACCACCTCACTCCTTCCTCCAACTGTCTTTTCCCTCTGGAAGTGAACTAGAATTCTCAGTCGTAAAAACAGGACAGTGGGAGTCAATTAAAGAGCAAAAAGCCCCATATATCAACAAAATAAAAAATGGTGTTGTGCAGTAAACAACTTAATTTCCCAAGCCAGTTCCAGAGAACTCACTGCCTTAAACATCACACTCCAGTCCTCTAACACAACCACAAACTGCAGGCATCATCTAAGTTTTCATTTGCTTTCACTCAATCTGTCCCTATGTGGCCATGGCATGGTGTGGTTATATAGGTTTTGCTTCCTTTGCTGCGTTAAATCTGTCTCGTTAAATCCAGATAAAACTTTTGCAGTCTTTGGTTTACAGGAGAACAAAGAACAGGAGGAGGAAGAGAGGTCAAGAGAAGGAGAAGGGTGAGAAAAATCCCTCCTCCTTTTAGTAATGCTATGTGTTAGCTGCTTTATGTAGTATTTTGTCTAAATATTAGTATGATCATTAAAACAACCATGGATCTTGAGGATTATATTCCAGATAACAAAAACACAGTTTGGGGAGGTAACTTCGTTTGCATAGGGGACAAGCGAACTCCTCAGATGTTTGCACAGACCAGACTTAAGGTTTAAAATAGAAAAAAAAATGAGTACTAGTTTCTTATTATAGGATATTAGAAAAAGAGTGCTTCCAGAATATTTTGAATAGAATCAGCTTCTTAAAATTCCCTTTGAGTGAATTTCCCATTCGCATCTATTACTTGTTCCATGGAAAGTTTCTGTTTCAATTTTCTAGTTCACTAAATAATACTGACTTCATTATATATTGATATCACTGGAATGAAATTTTTCTCTTTTAGAGTATCTACTAATATCCAAGCAGTACATACTTTAGAGAATTAGAGCATAACAAATAAAATGTAGGGGTGGGGGAGGCTATGCCCTCAAGATAGGTAAATTGTCAAGAATGAGGAGGAGAGGATAGGATAATGAGCAGAAAGAGAAAAGTAATTTCTTTGAAAAAATATCTATACTATCATTTTTAAGAATTACTGTGTATCCCCCTTCCCAGAGGCCAGGGGTAGAAAACTGGATCAGAATGGCAAGAAATTGATCAAGGATATAGTTTAATTTAGACTAGTGGGAGTACTTTTAGTGATCTATTTGTTATGGTTCAGGTTTTAATAAAATCCCCCCCTCCCAATCTCATGTTTTTGGAGGTGATGGACCATCGGGGCAACTGTGCTCATCAATGGATGTTTATAGCTGAATGTTAAGAGGGGCTGTAAGGCAATCTGTGAGGCATCACTGTCACAGGACTTCACAACAGCTTCCTGAAAGATAGAACCAACTTCTTCTCCAGATCTGGCTTCACAATACAGCCAAACAGCACACTGTAGCAAAATACAAACATATCCTGGACCCAAAGTTAGCTTTTTTGGCTTTACCTGATTGAATTATCTGTACTTCCATTTGTTGTAAAATTTTAAAAATTTAATAGTATATATTGAGAAGTGAACTCTATTACGAGGTGTGAATTTTGTAAGAGAAGAGTCCCCCTTTTGTGTCTGTTGTTGCATTTTGATCATACAGTAAGTAACCTGTAGCCTGTTTTTTGAAGGAGGAAGCTATCACTTAACCTCACTTAACCTAATATGACCCATCTGTGAGAACAGAAGCAAATTGAATTAACTTATCTGAAAGATAATGACAATAACACCAGAGAAATCAGCTCAAAATCTGGGCAGAGATAATTAATATTGCCAAATAAAGTCTGAAAATCATTTGAACAGTTTAGGGTAAATTGTCTTTGTTGGATAAGTTGACCCAAATATGAAATTGACCAACATTAGGAAGTTATCATAGTTTGAATCTCTTGGGAGACCACCATGAGGCTTGCCATTATGTAAATGGGATGTCAAAATCAAGGGACTGTCTAACCCCACTGCTTTCAGATTGTACTCCAAACGCATATCTATTTGCAAAATACTAAAGCTTTTCTATACCAATTTAATTTGGGGCTGTAAAACAGACAATCAACCTTATTAGGAATCCAGGGACTATTAAATAATCTTTTTAAAATATCCCTACTATTGTAAATCTTAGGAAACATGATCCTTCTTTCAGCCAAGGCAACCTGTTTTTATCTTGAGGATGGAAACAGTCTTTTAAATTAATCACTCTAAGGAGAAAACACAAAAACGTCTCCTTTAGTGTCAGTTGTAATGGAGAGAGAACCACTCTATTCCCTGTGAAGCTTTATTCCCTGTGAAGCAGAAATTCCCTTGGAGACTCTATTCCCTGCTGAATGGCCCTCTGCATCTTCCAGGTCAGCAATCCAGTACCTTTGTTACTTCGGACCTGTAGTCTCCATACCCGGAGGCCATCCACACTTGTGTCTAAAACCTCTTTAAAATGTTTTTCCTTTAAATAATTCCTATTTTTAACCCAATATATCCCTTTTTTATTATTTATCATTTTTAAAATTTTGTCAAAGAAAAAATGATCAATTGAGTGCTACAAGAGTCTGGGGTAATTTAAGCCATGATTTGAGTAACCTTGATTTTCTGTCAGCTGTAAGGCGGTCTCTGAGACATCACTGTCACAGGACTGGAGAACACCTGTGACACAGGAAAAACGGGTGAACTCTTTGTTTTGGGGATCTGCCTCCAGTTGCTGCTTTTACTCCATCACCTGGGGTCTGGGTGAGCTGCTAACAGCGGCTCCATTGTCTTAGTACCCGGAATGGCCTCCTTCACCCACATTCCCCTTCCCCAAGCTATGCTGGCAGGCTGGCCGCGCAGCAGAGGTGCCCAAGTTTCTCTTGGCGCGCCAGTTGTTGCTCCTACTCTGGCCGCTGGATGTCCTGATTTTGCCTGGATTTCAAGCGCAGGCACTGTTTTGAGCCAAATGAATTTCCAGGGCAAATAGCACACATCCCAGTGCCAGTGGCAGCAGCAGTAGTGGCGTGAATGGGGGCACGCCACGTTCATGTCCTGCCCATTTGGTTCCGGGCGCACACTCCTGTAGTTGGTGGTGAGCGCCGACCACCTTGGCTGGATTGGACACATGGATGCACAAGCTGCTGGGAAATCCCAGCTGGGTCTGCCTAGGACCAGAGCGTGGGGCTCTCCCTGAACCTGCTTAGCGCTCCTCCCCGCGTGCAATTTAAAAGAATTTTTTCCTTCTTCATCTGATTGAGCAAAGCTAGAGGGTTCAAGCTCTGTTGTGGTACCTTTGTATTGTCCTCCTTTTCCTGTTTGGGAGTTGATTTTAAAATAGTACTCTAAGCTAAGTTCTTTGCGGTGGAACCAAGAAAACAGCAAACATTTATACACACACACATGCACGCACACACACACACACACATCTGTGGTTCTTGAAACTGTCCCATTTTTAACTATTAGTAATTCAATATATCTTTCTTCCTTTGGATTATCTTAAGCCTGTTTCTCTCTTTAAGCTTGTTTATCACTCTGGCCCTAGTGAACCTATTTCTGGCCCTAATGAGCCCCCATCCCCAAGTTTTACACCTGATGTGCCACTATCGCCTGCACACCTGTGCTGAATACTGGCTCTAACCAATGGGCTTCCCCACCCTGTGGCATGCACTACCCAGTTATTCTCTCACTGAGTTCCCGTTCAGGTGCCAAATGTTGGAATTCATTGGGGAGGAACAGTGGCAGGAATGAGGAAAAGATGGACAACAGACAAAAGCTGGGTCAGGTGGAGTTGACCTCTATACCTGATGGGTCAGAGGACCTAACAACAACAATAGGGGCATTTATTTATACCTTTGCAAAGTTAGTATCATGAGACACAAAGTTGCCTAGCGACTAATGACTGAATTGTCCAGACAGGATGCTTTTCTCAAGACAGGTAGCTTGACTGCTTTAGGCACTATGGCCTTATCTTGTCTCCACACATATAACCAATTTCCAGCTCCTGCCACTCCCAACAGTACTGTGTATATTTCAAATTGCTAAAATAAATTTTTAATATTTTCACAACCATTCCTCTCTCTTTGAGAGAGAAAAAGAGAGGAGGAGAGAGAGAGAGAGATTGATGAGGTCATGGACATGTTAATTAGCTTAATTGATTCTTAATGTAGGTAAATAGCCTAAACTATCACATTGCATTATTCCCCATAAACGTATATATATTATTATTTTAAAAAGTTAATTTTTTAAATCATACTAAATTATTTTGATTCTCTGAGAACTGATTACTAAAGCATTCAGTACTTTACAGGCAGGCAATTGGCGTAAACAGTTTCCTCATACAATGATTTATTTTCATTAGGAAAGCAGTGCCATCTCAGGTAATATTTGTCATCAATATACAAATCACTTTTCCCTATGCTGCACCTCAGGGTCACTAAAAGACGATAGAAAAACTATGCAAGTAAAAATTGAGATTTAATTGGAAGACTGGAGAAAAATCAAACTTGCCTACACTTACCATAACAATAGAAGAGCTCCAGTGTAGTAAAAATAGATCACAGCTGAAAAAGCTGGAAGCCACAGGCTGCAGAGGGAAGCTCCCAGTCAAGAGAAAAGACAAAAGCAACAACATAGAATGAATTTGAAGCCTGTAGCTCCCATAATTACAACACACATTAAACACAGTCCAATTTCTCGCCAGGTTATCATAAATCCCTGCACCAAAGGCCTACTCAGATCCCATAACCCATTGTACTGGCCTGATTTTTAGCGTCAATAGCAAAAAATCAAGTATGCCAAAATACAAGGAAAAAAGGCAGTCATCAGGATTGGACTAAGATATTACAGGGACTTTGAAATTATGTAATCGTAATTTAAAAAGAACTATGAATAATATGAATTTTAATAGAAAAAGTAGATGTCATAGAGGAATAAAGCAATGTAAACAGAAAGATAATAATTATAAGTAAATCTGGAAATAAATATGTAAAAATACAAATTTACATTTTAATTCTAAAATATTTATACTATATTTTACTTTTTATTCTAATAAACTCTAGAATTAAAAACCACAATAGAAGCAATAAAGAATACCATCAAGAGACTTGACGGGAATGAGAAAGGATTCTGTAAACTTGAAATAAAAGAATAAAACTTCACAAATGACAGTGCAAAAAGAAATAAAGAATTTTAAAAAGGAAGCAAGTGAGGACTGAGTCTCAAACATTCTAGGACAATATGAACTGGTGCAACATACATTAAATTAAAATGTCTGGGACTTTTCTACATTTATGTCAAGTACCACATCACAAGCCCAGAACGTTCAACAAACACTAAGCATTTTTTTTTGAAAAGTTAACATTTGAGTATTTCATATCAAAACTGCAATAAGCAAGGTAAAGAGAAATATCTTAATAAAACAATGGAAATAAAACCCTAAATTAGTAAGGCATAATTTTCATTGCAAATAAATTTCATTAGAAATTAAATAGAGATCAAAACTACTGATAATAAGGAAATATTACAAAATCTCTATTCCCATAAATTGATAGTACAAATGTAAAAACTAGTTCCTCAGAGGATAAAAAATTACTAAGATCTACACAAGGAGAAATAGATGAACTGAATAACTACAAAGCCTCCTGAAATGCCCATATATTTTCATGGTAAATTCTCACAAGCATTTAAGAAAGAAAGAAAACTGCAAAACAATATATCTCATTACCATGAATGCAAAATATCTCCAGAAAAATATCAATGAATAGAATTACATAATATGGAAAATAATATACCAGGAACAGATGGAATTTATCACAGGTATCTAAGACTAGTTACAATGAATAATTGAAATTTGAGATTTTAAAAAACTGATTCACAATAACAACAAAAATTAAAACAAAGGTGCAACTGTCCCAACACAGGTTTAAAAAATATGTGTAGAAAACTACAAAATACTCATGGAAAAATATCAAGAATCTCTAAATAATTGGAGAGGTAGTATGTGTTCTTGAGTTGGAAGGTTCATTTTTTTTTTTTTTTTTTTGGTACCAGGAATTGAACTCGGGACCTTGCGCTTGCCAGGCAGGTGCTTGTGCCACTGAGCTATAATCCCCGCCAGATTCAGTATTCTTAAAATACTAACTCTTCTCAAATTTATTTACATACTCAACACAATCACAATCAATATGCAAGCAAGCTGGATTATAGATACCAAGAAACTGATTCTAAAATTTATATGGAATTTAGTCTTCAAAGACTCTAAAAGATTAAAACAAAACCTGGAAGATTCACAATACCTAACTTTTCAGTCTTATTATGAAACTAAACTGATTAAGAATGTGAAAAGGAGATGACAGAGGTAGGGCATACTTTTCATTATTGGAGGTTGGGCAAAGCAGTAGAAGTCTAGAATGATAAAATGGGCCCAGACTAGATGAGATTCTAGATTACAGTTAGAGACATCAGTATGAACTCATATGTGATTCACTAAAAAATTTCTAGATATATGTAAAACTTGCATTAATATACACACATATATTTCCTTCCTCTGTCAGCTGAGAGTACCTAGAGATACTGACACCCTGGTACAACACAACTGGAATACAAATCTGGAATTGTATACTACACTCCAGTGAAAAAGTAGAGCTATTTAGAGACAATGCTAACTTTAAAGATGAGTCAGGAGGTATGCAAAATTCACTTGTAGCATCTCATATTATTAAACAAAGAAGGGCTGAATATTAAACAAAAACACTTAACAATCCTGCTATACCAAAAGGGTATAATGGCTAACTGAAAGAGCTCCCAGTGGGCAAAGTTAGAACAACTTTAGCAATACACACACACACATACACACACACACACACACACACACACACACACACACACAAACTTGGATTGAATAATAATACAAAATATTAAATAAATACATGTAAGTCCACACTCATATAAATGATTGCCTAAATAAGTAAATGGAAGGAGTAGATTAATCTCATGATGTAAAAAGTTAAAATAATCTATATGCATATTCCCCACTCAAGAAGATGGAACACAATTCTCTCTTTAAGAGAAGTCTATGTAGTAACTTCCTTCCAGGAACACATCACAGAAAGGGAGGTAGGGCCAATGAGTCCTGTGAGGAGACCTGCTCAAAACTACCTCAACCAGGGGTTCAAGGTTAACATCAGCACCAAGCAATGTCATATTAGCAATATGAGTGCAGTCTTGGTACACAGTGATGAGAGCAATGTTATACTTTTGTGGTTCTTTCTTACCTTGAAAAAGAAAAAATAACATAATTTCAGTCTAACAATGTTAGAAAAGAACACAAAAATCCTAGTAAATGAAGTCAAGAGCCATCACAACAAAATCCAGTTTGATATCCTCAGGTCCAAGACTAGAAAAAGGACATATGGTAAACAGTAAATAAATCTGAATGAAGTATAAACTTTTGTTAATAATGGGAGAATGATATTGTTCATTAGCTGTGACAAATTAAACATTATATTAATTTAAGTTAATAATAGGAAGACCCACATGTGGTATACTTAGGGACTCTGGGCTCCCTTTGTAACTTCTCTATGAATCTAAAACAATTGTAAAATTTCAAAAGAAAGTATTTTTAAAAAGAGCAAGCATGTTATAAAGTGTATATTTCTTACTTTAATTTAATTATATAGGGGTTGTATCAAATCTGTAAATTGCTCTGTGTAATATGAACATTTTAACAGTATTGATTTACCAGTCCATGTACATGGGATATTTTTCCATTTTTTGTGTATCTTCCTCATTTTCTTTCTTCAGTATTTTGTAGTTTAGGGGTTTTTTTTTGTTTTTTTTTTTGGTTTTTTTTTGGTTTTTCTCTGGTACCAGGAACCGAACTCATGACCTTGCGCTTGCCAGGCAGACGAGTATTTTGTAGTTTAAATTAGAAAAATCTTTTGCCTATTTGCATGAGTGTATTCCTAGGAATTTTATTTTATTTTATTTTAGCTATCATGGATGGGATTGCTTTTTTGATTTGTCTTTCAGATAATTTTATTTTTGTATGTTGATTTTGTATCCTGGAACTTTGTCAAATTGTTTATTAGTTTTGATAGCTTTTGGTGTCATCTTTAGGGGTTTCTACATAAAAGAACACATCTTCTGCAATGACAATTCATATATTTTCCCAAATTGGATCTACTTCAATATTTTCTCTTCACAGATTGCTCTAACTAGCACCGTTTTCAATAAAAATGGTGAAAATCCTCATCCCATCTTATACCAAATCTGAGAAATTTTTCAGCTTTTCCCCATTTCCTACAATGTTGACTGATGGCTTATTACATAATCCTTTATAATTCTGAGGTATGTGCCTTCTATACATAATGTTTATTTTTGTCATGAAGAGATGTTGAATTTTATCAAAAGTCTTTTATACCTCTATTGAGATAATATAATATTTATACTTCATTCTGTTGATGTGGTTTATCAAATGTATTGATTTGCATCTGTTGTACTATCTTTGCAGCACTCTGATGAATCTCACTTGATCATAATGAGTAGTTTTTTTTAATGTGCTGTTGCATTTTGTTTCCTAGTATTTTATTGAGGAATTTTCATCAATGTTTACCAAGAATACTAACCTGTAGATTCATTTCTTGCTGTAGTTTTGTATCTTCTGTTGTTATAGTAAATCTGGCCTCATAAAATGTGTACTAGTAATTTCTATTAGTTCATTGAAAGGAACCATTAGTGCTTATTTGTTTGATCAGTTATACATGCCTGCACCTCATAATCTGAGCAAATACTTTGAAGATAACAACATGGAATGCAATAACCATTTTTAATTTTGTATCATCTTATTTTGAAATGTATCTTTTTATTGATTTTTGTCTCTTTAAAATAAAAAATAAAATAAGATAAAATAAAATAAAATAATGAAGCACTAAAAAGTGTTTGAGAGCACATTGTCCTCTTTAATTTTATTGCATAGTTTAAGAATTGATATTAGTTCTTTATTCAATCTATGATGGAACTCAGTAGTGAAAATGTCTAGTCTAGTTTGTCTTTGTTAAGTGGCTTTTTATTATTAATTCAGTCTTACTACTTCTTATTGGTCTGTTCAGTTTGCTAATATTTCATAGTTAAATCCTGACAAGTGTATGTGTACAGAAATTTGCCCATTTCTTCTAGGCCATCAAAACCTTTGACATATAGTTGTTAATAATAATCTCTAATGATTCTTTGTGTATCTGGAGTGTTATATGTAGTGTCTCTTTTTGGTCTCTGATTTTATTTGAGTTTTCACTTTCTTTTTGTTAATTAGTCTGGCCAAGGGTCTGACAATTTTATTTGTGTTCAAAGAACTAGCTGTCTGCCTCACTGACTTTTTATATGGTATTTTTTAGACTCTGTTGATTTGTTTCTCCTCTACTTTTATAATTTCTTTCCTTTTACTAATTCTTAGTCTAGCTTGTTCTTATTTCTCTCAGTTCCTTAAGATGCAGTTATAGGTCCCTTTTTGGATATCTTTCTGCTTTTTTGTAGTAGGAGTTAATTGCTATAAATTTCCTTCTTAGTACTTCTTTTGTTGTATCCCATAAATTCTCATATGTTGCACATTTTCACTTGTTTCAATAATTTTTAAAATTTCCTTCTTCATTTCCTTTTTGATTAATTGGTTGTTCAAAAGCAACTTGTATTATTTCCTCGAATAAATTTATTTTCTAAACTTTTTCTTGATATTGATTTCTAATCTATTGCATTTTTTCAGAAAAGATATTTGATAAGACATAAAATTTTAAAAATCATTATGGCCTGTTTTATAGCCTATGGTGTGTTATCCTGGAGAATGTTCCCTCTACTGAGGAGAAGAGTCTATTCTGCTGTTATTGGATAGAATGTCCCAAAGATATCTGTTAGATTTATTTGTTCTAGTGTACAATTAAACTTAGCTGTTTCTTGGACTCTACCAACTTTCTTTCTAGATTTTATGTCCATTGCTGAAAGTGGATCCATTACTAGTACTGTATTGGAGTTTATCTCTTAAAGCCTCTTAATATTTGCTTTGTATAATTGTTCTTTTGACTTGACCCTTTATTCAGATGTAATGATCTTCCTGGTCTCTTTTTACTGATTGTTATTTAATGTCTGTTTTGCCTACTACAACTATGACTGACTGCCCTTGCTTTATTTTGGACTCCATTTGCGTTGAATATCTTACTCTGTCCTTCTGCTTTCAGTCTATGAGTGTCCTTAGAGTGAAGTGAGTTTCCTGTAAGCAACATATAGTTGAGTATTGGTTTTTGATCCAGTCAGTCACTTTGTATTTTAAACGGAGCATTTAATATGTTTACACTTAATGTAATTATTTATAGGTAAAGTTTTACCATAGGCATGTTGTAACTTGTTTCCTGTTTTTATTATAGTTTCTGTCTTTTTCTCTCACTTTCTTAGTCTTCCTTTATGATTACGTGACTTACTTTAGTAGTGTGTTTTGATTCTTACCTTACTAGTTTTGGTTTGTCAATAACACATTTTTGCATTATGCTTACCTTGAGTCTTGAAAAAGGTCTTCAGCTATAGCAATCTGCTTTGAAACTATAACAACTTACCATGATTGTAGATATATGGAAAAAAACAGGGAAACTAAAGTCTACATTTTTTCTCCATTCATTCTTCCTCACATTTTGAGTTTCTAACTCCCCACTTTACATCTTACTATATTGCCTACCTGCTAACATATTAAGTCATTACTATTTTAAATTATTGTACTTTTTAGTCTTCATATTACATATATAAATGATTCATATATCATGTGTACAACAGTAGAGCATTAACTGGTTTCCTAACTTTACCTCTCCTTTTCCAGACCTATTCTACAAGAAATGCTAAAGGGAGCAAATTAAAATTATAAGAGAGATATTAATAAATAATGAATGAACTCATAAACAAGTATAGTAACAAATGTAATAAAGCAGTTGAGTCCAGATTGCTCTACTGTTTCCTAACTTTGGGTTTTCCATAAGTTTACTGTTGGTATGTTGTCATAGCACAGCACTAGATGATGATCCAAGCCCAGGTCTTCCCTAATCTCCAGTTAGTACATTGTACAAAATCAACTAGAAGAGTATATACAATGATTAATCTAGCCCCTACACTGCTCTGGGCTGAGTTAGGCCCAAATATTTTATCCACAGTCACAAGTCTACAGTCAAACACTGAGAGATTCAGCCATATTCTGGGCAGAATCACCATGAGACACCAGACCCAGGGTAATATTCTTACTGTCCTTGTAGCCACTGATACTGCATAGGTATGCCACATTCTGAGCCTACATCCTGTGCAGTAGTGGGGTAGGACCAAGTTCATACTTCTGTAGGTTGCCTGACCCAAAGGTGGACTTAGGGCCCAAGAGCACTGCAACTACCCACAGAAGATGCTAGCCCAAATGAATGTGCAGGATACAGGAGCCAAGTATCTCTACCTCAGCTGTTCCAGAGCTTTCCCAGAGGCTCTGCCTTGTAATCAGGGATCCAGTACTAGGTTTCACAGGCCATGACAAAGTCCTGGGCTAACTACCCTGGTCTACACTCAGCGAAGTCTTGCTGCTTTGTTTTGGGAAATGTTGATAATGCTGATCCCTTGGTCTCTACGGCTGATACCAAGCTGGGTCATGCACAAGTATCACAACTACAGGACCTGCACAGTCTCAGGGGTATATCAAGGCCTATGAAGTAGGAGTTCATCTCAGTAGGGTGCAGGCCCCTATTTGGTGGGGCCACTCTAGCAGTTCCTCTATGTGCACTGGCCTGGGGATAGTTGTAAATTCTTAGGTTACATGAATTGACTGTTGTTTGCCAAGCCTAAAGATAAGCTGAGATACACCCAAGACTAACAGTTGTAGGGACCTGCATTGTTGGTGGGACACAGGGGCCAGAGTCATCAACAGAATATGCAGAAATGCAGATCTCCATAGCTCTGTCTCCAGACACAGGATAAAACTCATGTCTGACCCATGTCTGATGTGCAGGCTGTCACCTGATATTTGGATACGTCCAGAGCTCCATGTGGGTTTGGAAGACTTCGGTTTCTACAAGGAGCTGTATTTCACTATAGCAGGCCTGGAAATGAGCTCACAAGACAGAGTCCTATGGTAGCTTTGATGCCTTACTCCCCAGCAGGTAGGATCTTCTTCCTCCCTCTACTGCCTGAGATCGGGGGAGAGGTGGTAGAAGCAGTAGACCACCTGACTACGCCAGTTCCAGGACCTTCGTTTATGGGCATTGGCTGAGGGTAAGTGTCATGGGGCTCTGCTTAATGCTGGCTTTCACAGTGTTGTCCTGGCACTGAGTATCAAGTCTAGGGCCTGGACTTTCTTTCCCCAAGCAGGAAACACCTCTCTCCATGCTGTTTATATTTGAGGGAGGGATGGTGCAGGCAACTCTTTCTGTTATGCCTTCCTCAGTGTATTTTGATGATGATGATGATGATGATGATGATGATGATCAGTCAAGGCACTGTTATCTCTCACTCGCTTCTTTAGCTTTTATGAAGATATTTGGGTATGTGAATAACTTCAAATTGATTTACAGGGAGAGATCCTTGGAGAATCTTAGCCACTTTCTTGCTGTGCCACCAGGTCAAATGTTTCCAGTATCAAGTGAAAACACGGATCCTTGTATGTTTGTAACACTTACCAAGACAGCCATCACAATAAAATCATTAGCAAAGGCACTTTTAACTATGAAAACACATATTTTTAGATTTAGACATGTAAAATATGAATTTGTTTTGTACAATACATTAGAGAATAAATTAGGCTGAAGCTCACAATTTTTCAATATGAAACACACTAAAAGACCACCAAATTATAGCTTAAATTTCTCATGGAAACACTTCTTATAATCTGTACCACTAGGACCCTATCATTTGCAAGTGTCAGAAACCTAAGTGCACTGAAGAAATTTTAATTTAATGACTTGTGTAATTGATAAATCCCAGAGGTGATGCTGACTTTAACGTACATCTGGTTTTAGGCGCTTAATGGTATTTTTTTCCTTTGACTTTCTTTTCTTTCCCTTTAACTCTCCTCTCTACTCCTCTCCTCTCTTCTGTCTCTCCATCCTCTTCCCTCCCCTCCTCTTTTTTTCCTGTTTCCCTCCATTTCTCCCTCTACTTCTAGGTTTTAATTTCCTCCATCTTAGCTCAATCCTTACGTGGCTCTCGCAGTTAGTGGGAAGGCTGCTCATCCAGAATATGCAAATTAATTCTGAAAACTAAGTAACCTTGACAGAAAGAGAGCTGGTTGGTAGCACTTGGCAAAAGCTCCATAGAGATGCTGGTTTACATGAGCTGCATCCCTCCATTGTCCCCAAATCAATGAAGCAGCTCCTAAAGTCGTGGGCATTGTCTAATTGGCCAAAACTGTGTTACAAGGCACTCCAATGAGGCAAGAAGAAATAAAATCACCTGTTCCCAGAGTAAGGACCTCAGGCACAGGTAACTGATGGGGCAATAGTAGCAATGATTATCAATTCTTTGTATACATTGAATCAAGTAGAGGACTTTGTTTGAACTGTATAGAGTCATTCAGTAAGTCAAGAATAGCATGAGAAGTGCTATACCTCAAAGTTCTAGGTTGTAGATATGCTGCTGGTTTAGGAATTACACTTTGAAAACTATTACTAATTAGTAAAGGAAGCCATACAGGTAAAAGTGACAGAAAACACATAGCAATTAAATCACTCATATAGGTTAAGATGAATTGCATTATTAAAATTTTAGAGAACTACCCTTGATAAAAATTTAAATTGTAAATGTATAAGAGATCAGTCCTTCACAATTACAAATATGACAAAGGAACTCTTAAAAACAGTTCTACTATAAGGTAAAGAGGGACCAGCATGATTTAAGTCTGGGCTTGCACTAAGGAATATGCTATTCCTTTAAACATTATAGATTATGAAATTTTCTTTGTCATACTAAAAGATAAAGTCTACTGTAGCTCCACATGTATTTTCATGTGGAAAATATAGCTCTAGCTTATCTCCCTATATTGTTATATCCTACTAGATAATATGAGTAACATATAGTAGTTCAAATTCTACTGACATAACTCCACATCACAGTATACAAATATAAAATAAAAACTTCCAGATCACAACTGATTGCCTTATTTTAAATCATAGTTTATGACAATATTCTCATATGTAATACTTTTTTTTTACATTTTAAATGCTTAGCTTACTATTAAATGACTTACAGTTATTTAAAAAGGAAACAAGGATCTTAAAATATGTGTAGTGCTGGAGTGCCTTCCTGTGGCTATCTTGTCTGGGTTCTTTGCATCAGCTAGGTTGACTATTAGTTAAAAGAACCCTTTAAGCCGATGACCACATGACTAGATACAATGAATTTTTCATTCAGTGCCGAAACTGTTGAACAATTACAAAGTGTGATGAGAGCCTTGTGTGAAATCTTAAGTATATGTTATTTCAGTTGCAAAACAAACAAACAAAAAACCAGAACAAAACCTGAAAAGTCAGTTGAAATGCAATTGTTTCCATCTATATTAAGCTTGCTACCTTGGCAAGAAAGAAAGAAATCATAAGTAAATGAGTCAATGTAAGGATTTCATTTTTAGAAATACATAGAATATGTTCTAAGGATGGAATGAATTCACTCAGTTCAATTGAATTCTATATTTCTTGTCTGCATCATTGATAGTTTATTTGATGCTACATAAACAAATACATTTATATTTCAAATAATAAATTTATATGATAATTGAGTCTTCTAAGAAGTAAATTGGTGCTTATAAAAGTCCAGAAAATTTATGAAAAATGATGAATAATTATTCTTCTGGGGAATGAAACTGAATGGAAAAGCCTAGCTGCTTATATTTTACTATTAGTATGTATTAATTTATTTAACTTTGTAATGAGCTCTAGGACCTTGCCCATCAGCCAGTTCAGTAGCTATTAGCAATTGCCAGCATTGCCAGAGGCAGAGGTGGTGGTAAAGAGCACTGATTTGGGCCCAAGGCTTAGGCACCTACTCATCTCTCTGGGCAAGCAATGAGCCATAACTACATGTTAGTTAAGTAGAACAGATGGGAAATGTAGGTGTTGGTCAAGAGAAGTATGTTCCAGAGCACTGTGTTCCATGCCATTTTTTATGTATCTATTTTATTGAGTCCTCTGTTAAAGTTAATTTTTGAAATATCTTTTGTGTCTACAGAGATCTTATTGTTCATTACAGTATTTATTGAATCTTACTTCTACTTCTGTGTCTGCACAAAGGCCAGCTTTGTACCTATGAATTATCACATATGTGTAATCAAAAGACACCTTCTAAGATACAATCTTTCAGTGCTTGGGAATTTTAATGGTCAATTCAAGCCTCAGCACAAAAAAACTTAATTGTGTGTAGAGCAACCAGCCATTAGTATCCCATTTGTAAATTACAGCAATGTTTTACTGCTACTAAACTAATATTTACATGAACAGAGGATACATTTGTTCTTATACAAATAAACTAAGCAAATTCAATTATTGTTAATAATATTTTCTAAAATATCTTAGATTATGCTGGAAATGGTTTATAAAGGAAATATGTTTCTTTTGCCATTAAAAAGAGACTAGGTATTTATTACTCATTCAGAAGGAATTACTATCCTTCAATAGAATAGCACTATTAAGCAGTTATTTTCCTGTAACAAATTATATCTATACTTACATTTTATGGGAAAATTATTCATGACCTTAGACCAAGAATGTGGGATAGATTGGTTTTCACAGGAAGATGGCTGCTCTTGTTAGTAGGCTGTTAACCCTAAATCCTCCAAGAACATGTGACACAGAAGAAGGGACACACGATATAGCCACATGGTCCATTCTTGCATCTGTCTACCCAAGTTGTCACCTTTTGAAGCCTTTGTCATTATATTTCTCTTGCATGTGCCCTGGCATTTGTTCATTCTACCATTTTACATGAACCAGAAACAAATAAATGAATCAGTAAGTTTTGCTACATTTTGAGTTTCAAAAAATGATCAGAAAAGAGCCACAAAATATCACTTTATCAGAATGCAGGAGAAGAAACCAAGCAGATCTGAGATTTTACTTCACTTCTGAGCCACCTCGTAGGGCTGCCACGGATCAGGCATGCAGGTGAAAACACAGCAGACCTGTGAGACATGGGAGTTTCTCTTCCTCACACCAGAACAGGAACATTAATCGTCACGAGGCTTGTCTTCAAAACCGAGTCCACAGTGATGAGAGGAGCGGGTCAGGCACAGTGAGGGGACCTGGACTTAGAGAACCCACATCCTTTGTCATGAACTCCATGTGCCAGCCCTTCCCTGTTCAGCACAGCCCCATCTCTGTCCTCCCAGGCTCCAAACAAACCGCGATTCGCCCTAACAAAGACAACATGTCTGAGTTGCACAGTTGTTTAGTGAAAATCCGTCCTTCAAAAGGAAAGAGTCAGAACAAAAACAGAACCACAGGGACTCACATACAAGGTTAAAAAAAAATCTTGTGGAGATGAGAATTCTGTCTCTTCTCTCCCTCTTTTTAAGTGTATCTTTCTAATACACATATTTATGTATTTGTACTACATAATGTATCAAGTACACTTATGTACTGATAAATGTATTCTAAATGTTTATGTGTTCTACATTAATGTATAATTATATATCACAGTGTATTTTTATGTTTCTATTATATTAAGTATATATTTAATAAATCAGTGGTAAATGGTTAATTCAATGACACAAATTTATTTTTTTATTTTAAAAAATAAAAGAAAGAAAACATATTAACAGACAGACATCCATTTACAAAATAACATAAGAACAATACAAACAAAACAAAGTTACAGACAAAGTGGTAGGAAATTAACCATGGTTGTTGTATTACTTATTGATATCTTCAAAGTGGTTTCTCAGGAAAACAAACAGAGACATACCAGATTGATCAAACAAGTAATCATTAACTGTTCCTTTCTGTAGAGCAATAGAAGACAGTAGTAAAACTATGTTAGCTATCCTGTATATACGTGCTCACATAATTTCCCCTTCTTTTGCTCCTCTTTTCCTACACCTCAGTTGCCCTTTACTTTTGAGCATTTTCCTTTCATTTCACAATGTCTATCATACCTCCTGGTCTTTATTCATTCTTTCAGGTCTTATACTAGTGAGACAATATGATGTTTACACATGCAGGTCTGATTTATTTCAGTTATGAGTACGGTCTCTAGCTGTGACCATTTACATGTAAAAGCCTCAAGTTTGTCTTTCTTTATAGCTGAGAAATATTCCATTATATAAAAGTACCACAATTTTGTTATCCAATCCTCAGTGGATGGACATTCGGCTTGCTTCTGCAATTTAGCAATTACAAATTGAGCTTCTATGAACATGGATGCACATATATCACTGTGATATGATGTTTTCAGATCTTCTGGGAAAATACCCAGAAGAGGAATAGCT
>NW_004955502.1:6059646-6079654 GCF_000276665.1 Chinchilla lanigera
TTTTTTTTGGTTTTTCTCCGGTACCGGGAACCGAACTCACGACCTTGCACTTGCCAGGCAGGTGCTTTGCCGCTGAGCTAAATCCCCAGCCCCTTTCTATTGTTGTTGTTCTTTAATTTTTGTTTCTTATTTTTTGTCATTTTGAGACATGGTTTCATTATGCAGTTCAGGCTGGCCTTGAACTCACTTTGTAGGCCTGGCTGGCCTTGAACTCACAGTAACCCTAGTGCCTCAGCCTCCCAAGTGCTGGGATAACAGGCATGTGCCACCTCACCCAGCTATTTTAAAGTTTAAATGACACAATTACACAAATTATCCAAAATTATAGTTGGACTATATGTCTATTAAAAAAGTGTTACCTGTTATTGTATTAATATATTAATACTCAAATCTTATGATGTCTTCAAAATTTTTTTGTTTACTTCTTATTTTACTAGACAATTATTGATTGCTATCTATCCAAACATGTATTTATATATTTCTATATCTATATGCATTTATGTGAAATATCTTATGCATTACAATGTGCTAAACCTGTAACTGTTTACCTGTGAAAGAACTTAACAAGATGTACAATGGTCTGTTTATTTTATTATCATGAATTCAACTGCACTTAAGCTAAAATATAGAATCAAGTTATACAAGAGAAAAGATACTAGCTTATGACACTTCCTTCCAGGAATTACTCAAAGCAGCATGTATACTATCACCTTTTTTGTATCCTTCTAATAAACTGAGATGCATCAGGATATGGAAAAGAAATATATGAAATTTGGAAAGAAAATGGAAAAGCAGAACATTTATTAAAAGTTATGATTTTCCTTTCAAAGATTATTCATACAGAGCTGTGAAAAGAGTGAAATCTGTCCTTCATATGAAAGGCACATTAAGGGAAGGACTGTCTGCCTGTTGTTGTTTTAGACTTGCTTTCACAACATCTGCATTTTAATAACAAAGCCTGTTCCCACTGCCAAACATATGCTTCTATAAATGGTTTCTGACCATCTTTCATTTCCAAAGGAATGAAAATTCACTGGGAAAGGGAAACTCAGGTGGGATGAACTGGCAGTGTTAGTGTAGGATGAAGCCTGGCGGTCTGGGCAGGGGGAGATCAGAGAGGAGTTGTAGTAGGGTGGAACCTACAGGGTTTATTCCTGTGTTATCTATTCTGCATGAAGCTGTTCTCTCTTGGCCTTTAAAATTCTCTCAGTGCTCTAAGCTTCGATTGAAATTTAATAAGAAAACTCGCGTAGTGAATGTACATAACCAAAATCAAAATGTTTACTTTTTCTTCCAGATATCCTCTTACTGTGTAAACACCTGACAACAAAATTAAATGAATAGACAGCTGCCTGTTTACAGGAAAGAGTATGCTGCCACTATTGCCTACTTACTGTCATCCCAAGAGTTTAATTAAGAGCTGATTACTTATTTTATTACCTAATTATATTGCCTAGTTCTCCTGCAAAAAAGGTCAATCCAGAGGTATAGTTAATGGTAGGCCACTGTTTCTCGTGGAACACAGTTTAAAAGGTATTATTGTGTATATATATTTAGGTGTACAACATGGTGATGTAATATACATGGTGAAATTGTTACTGTAGTCAAGCAAATTAATATAGCCATCATCTCATGTAGTTACCCCCTTTTTGGTAAGGCCACCTAAATTCTATTCTTGTAGCACATTAATTGTTAACTATTGTCTTCATGTTGTACACTGGCTCTCTAGATTTATACTATATCATTAACTGCAACGTTCAGTCCTCTGACCTAATCTCCCCATCCCTTGCCCTTGGTAATGTGATTCTACTTTCTGTTGCTATGTATTAAACTTGTTTTTTAAAAAGTTACTTCACGTGTAGGTGAGATTGTGCAGTATTTTCCTTTCTGTGTCGGTCCATTTCATTTAGTATATTTTACACTTTTAGCCATGTTATGAGAAGTGGTGGAAGCATTTTTAAGTTTAAATATTCCTCTCTGTGTGTGTGTGTGTGTGTGTGTGTGTGTGTTTGTGTGTGTTTGTGTGTGTGTGTCTGCATACCAAATACAATGGACACATGGGTTGTTTCCATTTCCCATATCCAGGCTACTGTAAATAATGCTGCCACAAATATGGGAGTACAAACATCTGCATGAGATGCTGATTTCATTTCCTTTGGGTGGACACTCAAAACAGGGATTAGTTGCTTCTTTCTTATTTTTATTTTTAATTTTTGAGGAATCTTCTCACTGCTTTACCTAACAGTTGCATTAATTTACACTCTCACCAACAGTGCACAGGGTACCCTTTCTGCATACTTGCTCTAAATCAGTGTTCTGTCCTGATCAAACCATCATCACAGGTGTGAGGCAAAAACTCACTGTGATTTTGATTCAGTTTTTTGGTGGTTAGTGATGTTAAGAATCTTTGCATACACGTACACTTATCTTGGCCACTCATCTACCTTCTTTTAAAATATACATTTAGGTATTTTGCTCATTATCAATTGGTTTTTAAAAAGGTGTTTAGTTCTGTTTTGTTTTGCTGTTGATCTGTCTGAGCTCCCTTTGTGCTCTGGATATCAATTCTGACTAGGCATGTGCTTTGCAATTGTTTTTCCGTCTCCATAGGCGACAATTTCAATTCATTGCTTGTTTCTTGAGCTGTGCTGGTGTTCACTTCAGCAGCACATATACTAAAATTGAGCTGTGCTGAAGTTTTCAAGAAGGCCTTACATTTAGCTCTTTTATCCATTTTGAGTTGATTTTTCTGTACCGTGTATGATAGTTGTCCAATTTCACTCTTGTACATGTGGGGATTCAGTTGCCTTCTGAATACCCTTGCTAAAAATTAGTTGGCTATATGTACATATGTTCCCTTCTGGTACCTTTTGGGAGACTTTCAGAGTACACAGAATGAATGTATTAGTTTATTTTTTTTTATCACTTTAGGAATACTATTGTTAAAGTCCTCTTTTCTTCCAATTATTTCACTCGGTTCATATTTAAACAGGGAAATACTCTCTAGAATCACACTTATTTGTACAATGGAAAGCTTTGAAACATGCAGATGAATGCTGTTAAATGTTCATTCCCACGTTTACCTCATGGCTTAGTTTATGTGGCTTAAGAAATAATTGGATTTCCCAATATTCAGAGCAATAGGAAAATTCTACAGCAGATGTTACTGCCAGGACCCTGGTGTAAGTCAGTCCTTGTAGTTTATCATTAGTAGAAGATATATCAGGGGGACACAAAGAATGTGAAACAAAATAATAATCTCCTCCACCTGATCCCTATGATAATGTCTGCAGGAAGCAGCAGGAGAAATCCATATAGTTAATACAAATTGCAGCAGTGAAAACCATCTGTATGGCAATTTTATGAGTGTTCTGTAGTACCAAAGGATTTCTTATCCTACAGAACAGGGCACTTTTCTTCTTGGCTGGAAGAATTTAGCCTGATATATGCATTTATTGAAATATATAATCTGGTAGTGATCTTGACAGGAAGGAACATAAAGATCTCACCTACCTAGCTGTAACTAGTGGAGCTTATAAATTGTTATATAAAGAACCTGTACACCAAGTGCTTCTCATACCCCTTACATACATGATGCACATGAGGATCTTGAGTTTAGAAGCTTAGTGAATATTAGTAATCTCTATTGATTAAATATAGAAGCAGGTGGGGAATTAGTTATCTTTCCTGTTATAATTGGTAACAGATGATTCCCAAAGCAGGTATGGAAACTTGTTAAAGAAGAGGCTTGCTCAGTCACTTATGTAATTTACAGAGCCTAGGAATGATGATCATAGTCTTACTATTTTTCATAAATCCAACAAAAGTAATAGTTTGTATGGGTAGGTAATCATGGCTTTGGTGATTTTCCCAAACCCATTCTATTTCAAAAAAATAAACTCACCAAAGTAAAACTAGTCCATTTAAGTTTGTTTTGAAAAATAAAACAGAAAACTACCAAATAAATAAAGAGAAACCCACTCAGTCATACAAGATAATAGAGTTCACTATATATAACTTTTATTTATAAGTGTCTGGAAAATTTTTGATATAAATATATTAATCATTTCCAGATTTTTCTTTACAACTTTAATTACTTGTGAGAAAATCAAGTTAATGATGGTTAAGAAAAGTATAAAAATAATTCGGGGTGTACATTATTCATAGTTTTGTTTATTTACTAAGTTAGTAAAGTTGAAAATAGTTATTGCTCCAGGATTCAGGACTCCAGTCAAGTTCAGGATCACAAAAATTATTTTTTGTGTTGGTGATAGAAAAAGCATCAATAAGAATGCAAAGTTAAAAAGCAAATTTAAAGGCATCTCATTTTGTAGGACTACTTTAGCTAGTATCAAACTATTTAGATATACTAGACATGTGAGGACATGCACATGCTGAAGTAATACTCCATCCCAAAATGTGACTGATGTAAAATACAAATTACTTTTCATCCAATATAAAGCCCACTGTAGGCGGTGGAACGATCCAAGGTACTGAACACAGTATTCCAGCTCTAAGTCCAGCTGCTTAAAGGAGGAAGCATTTGCTTTTGCTCACGTTTCATTGGCCAGAATTAGTCATTCGTCACCTTCTCACTGCAAAGGGATTGGAGAATGCATGGGGAGAGAGGCAGTGTTTGGTGAACGTAACTGATTTTGTTGAATTAGCTCATTAGAAAATTTTAAAAGCCAGCCCTAAGAAAGAACTCATAGCTTGCAGTACTCTCTTCCTCAAAATTACATCCAAGATTTACATGCAAAACTTCCTATGAGGTAGAGTGAGACTTTGATTGGGTAAATTTTTCATATTTGTAAGAGAAGCAGAAACACAAGAGAGCTCAGTCAGAGAGTGAACTAAGCTCACCAGTGCTGTGCTCCGGTTCCGGTCAGTACTGTCCTCTTCCCTTCCAGCCTTCTGGGTGTTTTCTTCCAAATCCCCCAATGTCCTCCCATTCTCCCTTTCCACTTTCTCTTCCTACCTCCATTTCTGTCCATTGCTCTCTCCTCCCTTCTTTAAAATCCATAGAAAACAAAACACATTCAGTAAGTTTCTACTTTCTGTTAATTCTTTTATTTAAAATTTTCTTCTCCTACCTGAGTGGGAAGTATAAAAAAGTATCCTTAAATTGAACATATTTTCTCTTTACATTGTAGAAAACTTCTTGTTATTTTAGATTTCCCTAGTTATATTGCACATGACACTGATATCAAAAGAAGCACCACCAATTGAACCTAAATGAGAATGTTATAATACTTTGAAGAAGAGGGAGAGAAAGTAAAGGAAGAAGAAGAGGAAGAGGAGAAGAGGGAGGAAGAGGAGGAGGAGGAGGAGGAGGAGGAGGAGAAAACTGTAGCCCAGTATTAAATTATGGACTCAAATTACTTCATAAAAGTACCCCTAATATTTTCTGACTTTGCTTTTATTTCTAGGACACATGGTTGTTATCCCTTTTGTATCCTGGTGTATGAAACTGATTTTGATTCATAGTCCATAATTCTGAGAGGCTTAACAATGACGTAGCAATTTTCTCCAATGGTCAATCTGTTTTATTCTAATAAAATTTTATTTAATTTTTGTGTGACTAGGAATCAATGCATATCTCCATTCATTCAATATTGTATGTTGTTAAGTTTCTGTGTTTTTTACTCCGATATTGAAAGGGTATCAGGTAATCTTTTCCACTGATAGAGGTCAAGTACATGAAAAATTCTTTCCTGCACTCCATAGATCAGCCTTCATGGTGGACTGAACAGTACCCCAAATGATAAGAATCCAATAACTGAAACACTTTAATACTGGCTAAAAGTTAGCTTTTGAAATCGTTAGCTCTATTTTGAGCCATTAGGTTCAAGATAAATCATACTTTTCTGCACTTTAGTTTATTGAGAAGTTCCAAAGAGATTTTTCTTATGTTTCCAGAGCACAGAGTAGGGAAGAAACAGCAAATCAACAGTTGCTAGGAGATGCCATCTGCCACACCTGCAATCACACCCGAGAGGTTTAGGTTTAGGTGAAAAGTTTAGGGTTAGGCTAGTGTTAGGGCTAGAGTTAGGGTTAAGGTAAACAGGAAAGGACCTTAAGAAACCCTTCAAAAGATGAAATTCTAATGGTTAATGAGCACCAGAATGGTTACTACACCTCATCAATAGCCGGGAAAACTCGAATTACAATGATTTTGAAATGACTACATTTCATTTGCTAGATTAGTAAACATCAGAATATTGAATATACCAAATGTAGGTAATGTGGTCTAATGAGAACTCACAACCCTGATTATGGGAGTGTTGAGTGTTTACTTATTTTGGAAAGTTTGACTTACCTAAGTAAGTCAGCATTTTTTCACTCGTGATGCCCACCAGTTCTGCTTCTAAGTATAAATATGTTATTGCAAAGTTTGCATTATAATTCATGCCCACATGTGTCAGTAGCATATTGCATGCAAACAGCTCAGTGTCATTCTAAACTAAAATAGATATATAAAGCTTTGGTAAATAAGCAGGGGAAAATGCTTTGAAGGTGGGGGGGTAGTGGGAAAAAATAAAGCAGGATATATTATGTACAAGTTCCCTATGATTAATATTATCATTATATATATCTAAAATGTACCAATAAAAAAGTCATGATAGTGGCTACCTGCAGTTGAGAGAAAATCTTTCTAATCAGAAGAGGAAACCAAATGTTAAACAGGGGTAGAAAGAGTTTCAATTGATATTTCATCACCTAAGTGATATTTCATGAGTAGAGCATGTCTTTATAATGATTCTTTAAGCTTCTCATTATGAAAAAAAGTAAAGAAGAATTAGAATATGAAAGAGAATATAGCGATCAGCTTCCAAAAATGCCTTTCCTAAACACTGGGTCCTTATGCAGTCCCTTGTCTTGTGTCTGGGCTGCTTTGGACTCACAGAACATGGTGAAATTGATGCTGCATAACTTCCCACCTATGTCATAAGAAAGTGTGTGAAGTTTTAGTTGTTCTCTTGGAATTCTTAGTCTGGGGAAACCACTATGTATGAAATGTGATTACTGTAAGGCCTCCGTGCTATGAGGAAGTCCAACATAGCTCTGTGGAGACATTTCATGGAGAGATAGATACTCAAGCAGCTGGCAAATACTCTAGCCATCCCAACCTAAGAGACAGATTTGTGTGTGAAGAGCTCTTCATGTGACTCTAGCCCGCAAATACATGAGAGAACTGAACACCAGTCATCCAGGTGAAGCAAGTCAATTCAGAAAAATTGACATGAATTGAATTTTTAAACCAGTGAAATTCTGGGGTAGCAATAGATAACTTAAACAGAAAGTAAATGGAACAAGTAGAAAAAGTAAAATGGGAAATTTATAATTAATCAATACAAAAGAGAAAACAGCTGATACATCGGACTAATGAAATGTCAGCACTTCTAAAATGGCTCACTTATGTATTTCAATGAACATCTTCCTTCCTTGAGAACCAAATTTAGTGTACAAACACCTTTGCCTGGATATCCTTTGGAATTTTTTTACCTTGGTCTGTCCAAAATGAGAGTATTTTCTTCTCCTGAAATTGACTTTCTGTTAACTCATTATACCTGTTAGTGTCAGAATAAGCATGACACATAGAGATGCTCCACAATGAATAAGATATAAATTCTAGATTTCATCTGTTCATTTATTCAATCATTCATAAATTCTTTCACCGATATTCCATCTCCTCTGAGTTCCAGGTACCAGCTGGGTCCACAGTGAGCAAAGGAGCCATATTTTCTGCTGTCATAACGCTGGAGCATCTGTTCAGTGCCTGGCTGCCCTTGCAGCAGCCACTCCCACTCCACATTAACTGGCTTTCTCCACTTTGAAGCCATTGTTACTGCTCATGTGACCTATAGCTCAGTTTCTCTAACTATGAGAAAATTTTTTTTCTGCTTCTTGTTTTTGTTAGTCTGCCTTAGCCAATTAGAACTCTGATAACTGGATATTTATTTATTTATTTATTTATTTATTTATCCATTTATCTATCTATTCATTTTGGCAAAAGAGATTCACTAACACAGGACTGATCTACTTCACCCTCTCAGAACTACAGTACAATATTTACAATAGCCAGCACCTCTACTTATTGATTCTACCTTCATTCAAGACATAGTTCAAATGTTACTTTTTCCATGAAACTTTTAGAATGTGTGAAATATCCTTGTGTTAATTTTAAAACTGCTGTGTTGGGGATGAACACTACATATTCTTCTAATTATTATAGTTGTATTAAGTGAATAATAACTGCACTTTCCAAGCTATAAGTTTAATCATCATGCCCTTTTGCTTTAGAATGGCCTTTCTCTCCATTGCTTAACTTACTTGATGATAATTCAACATAGTCCATTTTCATAATCCATCTCCAGTTCACTAGATTTACAACTGGTAAATGCATTTCATCGATATTAGGGTTCTGTCTTTCTACAGCACATATCTACAGTTGCAACTGCACTGAATACAAAAAGGAAAAGAATCAGATGTCTTATAAATTTCTATGTAAGTTCATATTACTGCTTCTACAAATTGGTAGAGGTCATAAAAGCTAATTAACCTTGTTTTAAATTTTATCTTTTAAAAAATGACAAAGTAAAAAACATGATCCTTCCTACCTCACAGACATGCAAAGCAATATACTAAAAATTTTTACAATTAAAACACTAGTTGCTTTGGAAATTTTCCTTCAAATACTTAAATCACAGTCTTTTCCAAGTATTTTCATTTTAACATTAAAAGATATTAATATTTTCATGCAGATCTTGTTTTCATTTTCAAAGTAGTTTTGGTCTAAACCTTTGTAAATGATTACAATGATTAAAATTATTATAAATGATGCTTTAAAATCCCAGGTTGGTGTGCTGGTATGTACCTATAATCCCAACATTCTGGGAGGTTTAGGCAGATTGACCTCAGGTTTGAGCTTAGCTTGCGAAACTTAGCAACTTAGTGAGACCCTACCTCAAGATAAAAAAAAAAAAAATGTCTAGGGATGTACATCAGTGTGAAGTTGTTTTCAATCCCCAGTACTTAAAAAAGAAAAAAAAAATTTACCACATATTTGATTTTTTTCCCAGACAAATAATTTCCAGTAATGAAAGCTGCACATATTTTCATAAGGACATATTCAAGGTTTTAGTTTAAAATTGTGTATATAGCAATGACTCAAAAATATAATTGATGGCACCTTGAAAGACCTTTATAAAGGGCACACCCCTCACAGTGCTCCTGAGGAAGTGAGCTGGTCCCTAAGCTGCAGTCCCCACAACAAATGCCTTCTTAGGAATTTTGTGCTTTAGTTTTTTGGAGTGTGATTGGCAAGCATCTATCACATCTGTAACCTGATTTAGCAACATATTTTTTATGAACAGTGCATACCTAGATGTTATTACCTGTGTGTAGGATGCAGCTTGACATAGAAGATGTCAGCTCCAGGCTTACAAGAGAGGGCTTTGCACATCATAGACACTGGAATACTGGAGGCAGCATATTTAACCTTGTGGAACTCACCTGTAAAAGGGGAATAATAATGTGGTCTTCAATATCAGGTAGGAATTAAATAAGACAATTAATGGAGGGGCAGTCAATCTTGTAATAGTGGTTGCAGCAAGAGTAATAGAATAAAAGAGGAGGAGTAATAGAATAAAATAGAATATTCCAGAGGAATGACTACAATTAATCATGGAAGTTTGAATGCAGTTACTAGAAAAAGTCATTCTGTTTTATTACCTGGAAACACATTAAGAAAGAGAACTATGCTCATGTTTCACAAAGATGTAAGTAATGTGCTGTCTGTGAAAACAAAAATACAGCAGAACTGTTCAAGAGTCTTGTCCTTGAAGACATACCACTCAGTTTATCATTATAAGTCCTGCTTAATCAAGCCATGAGTCAGTGTCTGGGTCGCTCACTACCAAGGCTACGCTGCGTGATCTTCCTTGTTGCACTCTGGTTGCCTAACCAGACAGGGGAGTGACCAAATGCTGGATTTACGGAGCAAACTTCAAGATTTCAAGTAGCTAATATGTGTGCTGTGCTTTCCACCCTCAAATTTACCTGAACAACTGAAGAGAATCCCCTCAGATAACTATGCTCTGTACATCATTTAAGAATGTGAGTGAAAGATAAAACCAAAACAAAGTTTTACTTCAACATCTATCATCTATCTATCTATCTATATAGTCTAATGTTTTCAATGTAACTTTTGCATTGATGATATCAACCCTCAGTTCCCAAATACCCATTTTAGTTTTTTGTCTTGCTTTTGTGTTTTGTGGCAGGGAATACACATAGAAATAATAAACATGGCACTGTGGTAACACTGAAAATGTTTCTATGCAGATCCCCAGGGAGTGTATATCACACTTCAGAGCAGCTGCTAGTAGGCTCTTGGCACCCTAATAGAACTCCAAACTTTTAAAACCATTCACATTTGCTCTTTTCTCTGTAGATCTGGCAAATATTCATGCAACAGTAATACTGATACAACAATATCTGCACCATAACCTGAATGTTAACCTGTCTTAAAATTTTCTCCACAGAATAATTAATCAGCTACTTTAAATTCAGCCTGATGTAAAGTCTTATGACATGGACAAATTGTAGACAAATTAATTGCCAGAATGAATTATGTATGGTCTCTAGTCTGGTCTCCAATAGAGTCGTCCTTCTCATTGGAAACCTCACGAGCCTGGTCTTTACTGTCCACATTCCTGTCAGAATTCTGTTCTTTTGAGCTCTGAACAGAGCCTCCCATTACTCTGCTAGTCTCCTACAACATTCTGAGGTTTCTCTAGCAAGCATCTCTAAACTCCTGAATTCCTCTGCAAATCAGTTGCAATGCTTTCTGAATCACACAGTCAGGTGCAGTCACAGCAATGATTCCAGTTCTTAAGCACCCACCAGTTTCTTAGTTAGTCAGCCTTCCCATCACTAGGACAAAACACTGACACCCTCAGTTTCAGAAGGAGAGGTTTGTGCTGGTTCATATTTTTGGAGGTTACAGTCCCTGGCTCCAAAACAGAAATGGCATGGGGGGAGGGCCTGGCAGAGAAAATTTATTTATTTATTTATTGCTGGTTCATATTTTTGGAGGTTACAGTCCCTGGCTCCAAAACAGAAATGGCATGGGGGGAGGGCCTGGCAGAGAAACTGCTCACCCCATGACAACTAGGAAGTGAGCAAGAAGACAAGAAGACACCTCAGGTCCTGCTTTGGTGACCTACCTCCAACCAGGTCCTACTTCCTACCAGCACATTTAGCTACTGGCCTCATCAGTGGATTAACGCACTGGTGAATGTAGTACATGTGTGATCAAACCACCTTCAAAACACCTTCTCAGGTCCTGCTTTGGTGACCTACCTCCAACCAGGTCCCACTTCCTACCAGCACATTTAGCTACTGGCCTCATCAGTGGATTAACGCACTGGCGAATGTAGTGCATGTGTGATCAAACCACCTTCAAAACACATGGGGCTTTGGGGGGACATTTTTAGATATAAATTATAGCTAGTTGTTTTAATATATTTTTATAGCTTGGTGTATATTTTAACTTACACCTATAAAATATGACAAAATCTATTGTTTTTGTTGGAGGTATCCAGCAATTCACTGGTTTAATCCTGATATATTTTAAGGATTTCCTGTAGGGTAGCACTGTGATGGCCTTGTCAGGGTTTCAAAAGAGGTTGATTTGTATGGCACCATAAATTAGCTTTTGTTGAGCCTATGAATTTACCTTCAAGATATGATTCAGCAAATGGAAAGTAAATGAAAATGAAAGACAGCAATTAAAGACAGGTGGAAAATCATCTAAGTAAAAATGTCTAATCAGTTTTATAAGCAATAAATATGCTAATTTCAAAAAGTGGCTGTTGCTTGCATTTCAAACAGGAAATTAGTCTTAAACTGGGGCTTGGAGCAAGGTAATAGACTATGGAGGAGGCAAAATATAACAATCCAAGGAACATGTCTTTAGTAAGGTCCTGTGCAAGAATGTACAAAACCTACCAAAAAATCAAATCACGATTGCATGGTCATCTGTTAGCGCAAAATAGTATACAAAGAAATGGTATAATTTACCATATACAATAATTCAGAATCTGGAAACACTGCTAAGTGTTTAGGATCCAGTGAGGAGTAAATGTTGCTATACAGTAATTCCAAATCTGGAACACTTCCCTCCAAATTTGTATTAATTTCTCAGTCCAGGTTGAGAGACGCCCCCATATTTGGGGTAGAATTGGAATAACTTATGGTATTAGTGTTGATGTAATATTTTTTAAACATTTAAGTTATCAAAGAATTTCTACATTTCAAAAAGATGGTCTCTATTTAGTTAACTTTTCTGATAGAAATCATCTTTTAGGCCCTTGGGCTGGCCTCCAGCCACGCCCGCACCCTGGAAACAGGAAGCAGGCCCCTGGGAAGTGGCTCAGTGGTGCATGCTGGCCCTAGGGCCAAGCACTGGGAAGCAGCACGGTGCCTCACGGCAGCTGAATGATAGTCAAGAACTGTCATTGAACAGAAGCACCAACACAATCAGCCCACCCTTCGCTGTCCATGGAGGCCAACCCGGGGGCCCTGGGTGAACCACTCCAACATGGAGAACCCCCTGGGAAAACATGCCACACAGAGGGTCGCTCTTGGCCCTGCCCTTGAGAACCAGAAAGATCTGGAGTCAGCAGAGGAGCAGCTGTTGAACAAGGACTCAGGAGAACACGAGAAGATGGATGGCACCCAACAACTCAGAGGTTGAGCTGACTGGGGACTCAAGAGCCGTTCGGGAGCTGGAAACCGGGAGGACCTTACACAATACCTATGGAGACCCCCTGGAAGCTATTCTCCTCCAGGCTGTTGTGGAGGAGCCCGTGGAGCTCTGGAGAGGTCTTGCACCGAGACTTCATGGATTATATGGGTGCCCAATATTCAAGTTCTGAAGAACTGCCTTCATGAAGAAGGTATGTGTCTAGGTTACCTGTCTGGGACACTTTGCACCTGATGGTGCTGAGACTGACTAGCGGGCCGAGGTCTTCATCCACATATTCCTGCTGCCTGTGTTGACATTTGGGGAGAGGACACAAGTGGTTGCAGGGTCCCAAATGTGCTGGGAGGCCAGAGAGACAATTGGTGTGCGTGCTTCGTTGATGGCTGAGACGGAAGCCCCCCTCCAAAAAAAAAAAAGGGAACACCCCTCTGCTTACTTAGATTGCTTACAAGAGGCATTGATAAAGCATACTTCCCTGGATCCCAGTTCAGTAGAGGGACAAATTATTCTTAAAGATAAGTTTATTACTCAGTCAGCCCCCAATAGTAGAAAAAAGCTACAAAAAATGGCTTTTGCCCCAGATAGCTCACTTGAGATGTCAGTAAGAATTGCCTTCTCAGTATTTTATAGCCATGAAGCGGAGGCCAAGGAGAGAAAACAAAGAGACTGGGAAAAAGCAGCTGCCTTTGCTGCAGCACTAAGAGAAACAGACCCTAACTCTGATTCTCAGGGCCCCAAGAAGAACTCAATGACTACATTCATCTGCTACCACTGTCAAAAGCCAGGCCACATCAAGAGGGACTGCTCTAAGAAGCCCCCTGGGCCATGTGCTGACTGTAAAGATGATCACTGGAGGTTGGACTGCCCTCTGAAGCGAAGGCCCCAGAGCTCAGACCCCTCCTACCAGCTGGCCCAGGGCATACTCTACCTTCTCCCTCTGGCCAGACTGTCATTTCCATGGAGGAGCTCCAGGTAATCATGACTATAGAGAAAAAAGTAAACAGCCTATTGCTGGACACTGGTGCTAGTCTCTCAGTCCTTCCTTTCAATCCTGGCCTTCCTTCCAGCTGTCACACCTCAGTGAAAGGAGTCACTGGTGAGGAGGTAATCCATATTTTTCACAACCCTTAAGCTGTAACTACTTGTTAAATCTTTCTTGCATATCTCTGTTTTCATGAGAAACCACTTTGAAGATAGAAACAGGTATTATAGCAGCCACTGATAATTTCCTACTAATCTGTCCATAACTCAGTAACATTTGTATTGTTCTTATGCTATTTCATAAATGGATATATGTTTCTTACTATGTGTTTCAAAAAAAAAAGAGATCATTTTTTAATACTTGCTGAGAAGGCATACAGAGAACCAGACTTTAGAGAGCATGAAGACATTATGAGTTTTCATTTCAAATATCCTCACCAGATTTTATTTGAAAGCCCTTAGTCAGTAAAATCTCAATTAATAATGTTGTCATGTTCAGAATTATAAACTATTATGCCATACAGTTTCTGATAGATAATCATTACAATAGCCCAATTACTAGGCGGAACCACAACAAAAGCCTATATACAGAAGAGATTTTGAATCAATATTACTGTTTGGAAGCAGAAATGCTTTATTTTTCAATAATTTGTAAATTTTAACTTGCTGGTAGGTACATTGTGATGAAAAGTTTTGTCAATGCAATTTGAATGTTAACGGCAAGGGAAAAAAGAACAGCAATGTCTTTGGGGATCATTCCTTGCTCTGTACCTCTGGCCATGGGCATCAACCCCTCCATGTCCATAGTCCTTTTCTTTCATTGCCTGCTCTCTACCACCACTGCTGAATTGGCCTCCCATGCTTGCTTGGATATATGTTAGAGTTACTAATTTTAAAATTTTCAAAGTTGATTTTTAGAGATAGGCATATTAATAGGTTTAAATTTTGATTGTAGAGGAACATCAAGTGCCTGTATCAAACTGCTCTCCAGATAGCTTGGAAAAAATCATAATATCTCGTTGTTGTGCAAGACCTGCTTTGTTTTATTTTTTGTCCCATTTAGCCTGTTTTTCCAGGTCCAAATTTATACTGAAGATACTTATTTCATATTGCAATTCAATATTAAGAGGATGATTCCTTACCTATTGAGGGATATGCCAAAAATAAATCCAGGTATGAACCTTCTGTGTTAGTCAGCTTTCTCACTGGTAGGACACAATATCCCAAATCCACAATTTAAAGGAAAATGGGCCTTAAATGGTCTCAGGGCCACACAGGACTCAGTTCATGGCTAGCTGGTTTCAAGGTAGAAACTTCATGGCAAAAGGCATGACAGAGCAAAGCTGCTCAGTTACTGGTGGCCTGGAAGCAGAGCAGAGAAGCAGTGCCAGTGAGGACCCAGCCAGGGACTATGCAGCACACAAGGCTACGTTTCCATGACCTCCCCACCCCCACACCCTGCACAGTCAGGAGCAGGCTCTACAAACCTGCTCTGCATTCTTAATACAATGAAGCTGATGGCTCATGATCAACTGTGACATCTTCTAGAAACTAATATCTAGAAAAAGTAAATCTTCGGTGTTCTGAGGACAAGGAAGACAGGAAAAACTCACTACTGACAAAAGAAGAGTAATATATGAGGGGTCCTGACAACCTATAAAATATTTACCTGACATCCACTTAGCAGCTGAGAGCAAACCACAGAAACTTGAAAAGCTACTTCAGAGAACCCCATGTAATACTCCCTGTGTGGACAGTACATGGCTTGAAAATATGAGTTAATCTGGCTAAAATATTGACCCTCTTAGTATATTCTTTTATACTCTCCTTACACTTGACTGGCTAAAGTAAAATTGATTTTTAATGGATTTTACTCTCTTTCCTTGAATGACTTTTCATGATAAAAGCTATGACTTTTACAATGAACTTTCCTATTGGTTATTAAGGGTAAATAGCTGATATTTATATTCCATGGGGAGAAATAAAGGTGGCAAAAGAGAAATAACTATAGAGAAAGTATGTCTCATGTGTTAGGAAAAGAACTTAGTCACCTGCCACAGATAAAATGAAAGATTTTGCATTCAAAACTTTAATGCTTGCATAATTAACACACATTTCATAGTAAAATGATGGCAAAAAAGGAAAGAAGAAATTAATAAAATATGAAGATTGTAGTACAAAAATAGGCCAAAAAGCTGAAAAGATTGAACTACTCATTCCCTCAGATGATCTATGATGAAGAAAATAAAAAGCAGTGCTAACAAGAAGGAAAATTTCATCAGAGTGGAGTGTCAGTCATTGCTTGGTCAGAGATTAGTTAACAAGTACATCTAGCTACATCATAATAGGTAAATAGTTCCACTGAATAAAGCTTCCGAAGTAAGATACCCATGATGAAAAAGGTAAAATGGACAGGAAAAACAAGCAGTAATTCTCACAGATAGAAAATTATGCAAATGCCAGGGATATAGCTCAGTGGCACAGCACCTGCCTAGCAAGTGCAAGGTCAGGAGTTTGATTCCCAGTACCAAAAAGCAAAAAAAGAAAACTATGTGAATACAGGAGAGTCCATGAAGAACTTCAAAAACTAGAAAGCATTTTAGGTGTAGTTTAACAGGAAATTATTAGTCAAGTTTACTGGCCCTCTGATTGATGGTTCTCTTCACATCCTAGGTGTTCATCATACGGTGAGAATAAAAATGAATAATATAAATGAATTCGGCATCCATATTTTGATTTGGAGGCCAGACTAAGTCAAATTTTCCTCTCCAAAGAAAGAAAAATATATAACACCATAAAATGCAAGATTGAAGACATCCAAAGGGGGTTACTCATTTGAATCCCATCTACACATTATATTCCAAAAGTTTTCTTGTGTTTGACCATCTTTACTCAGTGATAGGGAGCTTGAGGCAGTCCATCCTGGTCACAGCAGTCTGATAGTTCATTGTGGAGTTGAGTATGAATTGATCTTTTTGTGTTTGTGACTCATTAATCCTAATTCTAGGACCACATGAAAGCCTCCAGTTTTAGTTACAGCTCATGCATCCACTATCATGTGGTCTTCTTCAGGCTAACACAAACACTAATCTTATAGTGGCTGTAAGATATGGTTTTTACTTCTCCATGCAAAAGAGTGCTTTTGTCTGAGTGTGCTTCACTTAATGTAAACGTTTTAGTGTAATCTCATCAGCCTCCTTGAAGTTACTATTTTGTCAATGTGATGTAAATCAATTGAGTTTTTTAATGAGATGTAACATTATCTTAATACTTGTTGAATTGATTCAGGTCAAACATGTGTCTGCTAAGTAATATTTATATGATTTGGCACATGTAAATCATTTTATTTTATTCAATTTAGGGATCTTATATTATATCTGATGATATCTAATTTAACTGATCTGTTATTGTTTGCCAGAATATTTCTGACACATTTCATCTGCTAGATTACATGTTTTTCTCATCATTAGTCCTCAACTTGCCATTTCTTAATTTGATGAAAGTCAGTAATATAAAAATATTAAAATAGAGTAGAGGACAAAATAAGGTAGAGGACAGAGCCACACAAGATGTCACTACAGATATCACGTAGACTTAGAGTCCAAACATTCCAAGGTATAATCAACTAAAATGTAGTTTTCCTCCTTGTCCTTAAATAATCCTGAGACTCTGTCAACTATATGGCTTCTACCTTTTATCTACATGATTAGTAAGACTATATGAAAGTTACATGAGGCGACAGAAATACATTTATTGAAGTTATACAAGGTCAATGAGAGCATGGCTTTCCTTTTGTGTTGTTTTTTTGGCTCCATAGGTCCAAGGTTATTTTCTTGTAACTGTGTTTTTAAAAGTGAAAATAAAAGCAATAAAATCTTATTATGAAATAAAAGTAATGTAACTATTAAAAATAATAAAATTAATTAATATAACTATTAAAAGTTCCATTCTTTCCAAAGTCGATGATTTAATAGAAGTAAATAGTATTTTGGCATATATGTTTTCAAATAGTTTATATTCATATTCAAATGATACATAGATAGCTGACTACACTCAATATCCATGGATATGATTACAGGTGGAAAAAATGTAGATGTTTTATACCATTGTTCTATCATCTATCCATGATTTATTAACATCTCCACTTAAATATTCAATGTATCTATCCTGTTCAGTTATTCACCTTTTTAACATTAAGTAAATTGCTTTAATGGAAAATGTAAATTACACTGTACCTTTATATTAAGTGAAATGTCTTCATATATGCCCTTACAAAGTTATTTCCTAGAGAGTCTTGGCCCTTTTGTATCCTGTGAAGTTGATTTGCATGTACTCTATCAGTTTAATATTTGACTTTCAGTTTGCTTGAGCCAAAAGAAAGCACCAGCAACAGCCGGGAGAGGCAACGAGTGTTGCTCTTCCTCTCTCTGGGCGGTCCTGGGGCTGGTCATAACCACAGTCCTGGTGGCAATGAGGGTGGGCTTCTCCATCTATCTCTGCGACGACCTTCTTGTGCCTCTTTGGGCACAGAGGAAAAAAATAGTTCCTCTGTGCCATGCTGCACTTTCCCTGCACCTTTTTAGTTTGTCCTTCATTAAATTTTGCTCTGATCACACAATTTGACTGAGCAGTCTTTCCCTGGACAAAGTTCTGGTGGATACATTTATCAATGACTTTTAACTTACCATATTTTTACTACTTCCAAAATTATTTCATTGTACATTCTTGTATAGGTATCTGTGCAAAACGTAAGGAAATATGATGTAGTGAAATTTTCAAGAAGAATTTAGGGCCATTTATCTATTTTTTTTTCTGGATATTATCGAATTCACTATGAAATATAAATTTGTACTTACAATAATATTGTAGGGGGTTGGTGGGATTACAAACTTAGTATCTCTGTACAACATACAATCCATCTGAAATGCTTAATAGTTCCTCGCAGAATTCTTCCTTGGTTTGAAATAAAGGTCACCAATCAGTTTTTAGAACCCACTTCTAATGTTTTAAGAAAGTTCTGGAGATTTCCTTTTCCAGGTTTTTAGTCCACTCTTTCCCCTCCTCCCAGGACCTGTCTTATTCCTCTGATGTTAGGCTGTGAAGGCCACTGGAAAGTTGTTATCCTGGTGGGCAGCTCCTGAGCCACCTCAGGTAGCGCTCTAAATCCTCTTCAGTACACACTTCCAAAATCTGCTTACATTTAAAAAATAAGAAGCTTTGAAAACCCACAAATTCAGTGTCCTTGAGAATAATTATGGAAGCAAAACAAATTAAAATATTTATTGTCTCTATCGTTAGTTGTATTGGTCACTGGGGTCCAAGTACCCAACAGCCAAATTTTAACAAAGACAGGATTTAATTTAGCTCACGGTTTCAGGGGATTCTGGGGTCAGCTGGCAGCGAGGCAGCAGCATCGGAGTGGAGCGAAGTTGCTCACCTCCTGGAACCTGGGAAGAAAAGCAGAGGAACAGTGCAGGAGAGGAAGAGGCGGGAGGCCAGGGCAGTGCCCAGTCAGGCCTCCGTCACTCCCAGACACACCAGGAGTGCGCTCTACCACCCTCCTGGGTGGGGCCCGGCCAGCCAAGTCAGCAATCCAGCGTCAGCTTTGCATCAGTCTACCTTGTCTACCATGCAGAATTTTGATCTCTACTTTAATACTAGGCCATTCTCAATGCAGTGTTTTTAAAGTTTAGCAATCCTCTGTTTGGTTCCTTAAGCCAAATCTTCACCTTGCCTACTCTGTTCCTAAGTCTAAATTTCTCTTTTTTTATCCTTAATCTTGGTTATGCTGCATCGATCCTAACCTTTATATCTTTTATTATTTGTCATTGATGTGTACATTACATAAAAAAGCACCCATTTTAAGTGTACAGTGTGATTATACATACATATAAATGCATATATTTTGGCAGATTTTTGCTTAAATGTCCCAACTCCCACATGGTAGACTTTTATTCTATGTTGATTTTTGGACATTTTATAGCTTTAGCTTTTACATTTAAGTATGACCTGTATGGTTCAACTCAAAAATAATATGTTTTGCACAGTATGAAATAGAAATCAATGTACATTTTTTTTCTGCTAACATAAGCAGTTGTTTCAGCTATGTTGTAAAATAATTCATAGTTCCTTGTTATGGCAAAAACTTATTGACTATGTATGGCAGTGTAATCTCTATTTCAAACTACCAACTAACACACTGTCTCTATGCTGGCATCACCATTGTCTTTTTTTTTTTGTTTTTTTTTTTTTTTT
>NW_004955502.1:6079865-6092425 GCF_000276665.1 Chinchilla lanigera
AATTTACATAAAAACTCCTACTGGGATATCGACTGGGTTTTTATGGACCCTGTGGATTAGTTTGAGAATGATTAAACAATTTTAGTCTCCCCAAAATCAGAACATAAAATATCTGGGATATCGACTGGGTTTTTATGGACCCTGTGGATTAGTTTGAGAATGCCTTTTGCCTCAGTTAAACAATTTTAGTCTCCCCAAAATCAGAACATAAGATATCTCTTCATTTGTTTACATCTTTTAAAATTTCTCAGCAACTTCCAATATTTTTCAGTGTACAACCTGACATATCTTTTGTTAAAATTATTCCTAAATATCTTGAATGCTATTGTAAGTAGTATTATTTCAAATTCATTTTCTAACTGCCTCAATAGATATAAATATTGTAGTGGATTCTCTGTTGATTTCATCTTAAAATCTATGTCATCAGTCTGCAGAGTGATAACTGTTTTCCTACATACTGGAGCTTTGCTCTGTAGCAGAGATTGAAAAAATATGTTAGGGTGGCATTTTTACAGTGGACACTATCTCCTCAACCAGCCCACAGCACAGCTTTCTCAGAGCACTGTCTGCTCTTTCCTGCAGGCAGTCAGGGGGTTCACTGGAAGAGAAGCCCAAGAGAAAGTGACTGCCTCAAGTTATGCTGCTGCTAAAGGCTTCACATTCATTTCCTTACTAATACCAGGTTCAGCTTTAGCAATTTTCCAACAAGTTCAAGCTTCATTTTCCCACTGTGTGTGCAACCCTCAGCAGCACCTGTCCTGGGTATGCAGCTACTTCTGTTCTCCCCTTCATGCACCACCTGTCTTAGATTTTGCCTCAGTTGCTCCACTTGTGCTCCTATGAATTAGTTTTACCTATTCTAGAATTGTATACACATACAGTTTAATGTGAAGTTTTCTGTCATTTCTTTTGATCTTCACAATGTTATTTACTATTTAATTTTTAGCTTCATCCAAGTTGCTGAGCGTAGTTGGTAATTCTTATTGCTACATAGCATCCTGCTGAGTGAATTTAGCATATATAGTGGTCTGTCCAACTGTCAGTGGTTGTTTAGCTGTCCTCCAGGATCAGACTACTGTGAATAAAGCTTCTGTGACTGTTCCTGTACAGTTTTTTCTGTGTCACATGTTTTATTCTGTTGGGTAAGTGCTTTTTGAGTGAAATTGCTAATTGTTTGATATTACATGTTTTTAACAACAAACGATGTAACTTGAAGGTGCTCTGCACTTTACACACTGTTTGCTCCACGTTTTCCCCAACATCAGGTGATAGCCATTTAACTGGACAGAAAAAAAGTATCCCATTGTGGCCTGCCTTTTCATTTTTCTGATGATTAATGTTAAGCTCATTAAATTTCCTAACTGTATATCTTCTTCACTGATACGTCTGTTCAATCTTTGGTTAGCTTCTTATTAAGTTGTCTTCTTATTGCTGAATGGTAGACATTCTTCACATTTCTGGATAAAACTTCTTTGTCAAAAACATATCTGGTATATATTTTTCTCCAAATCAGTGTCTTGATATCTTCCTTTGGCTTCCATTGCTAAGAAAAGTAATTTTTAATTTTAGTAAAGTAACATTTTAATTAATTAATTCTTTATTGTTAGTGCTTTTATTTATTGCCTGAGAGAACTTTACTCCACAGGCTTATAAAATTTTTCTTCTATGTTTTCTATTACATATTTTAGATTTTTCATAAGCATCCATAGGATTTAACACAGTTGGAAACATATTTTAACCACCTTAAAGCTATCTTAGCATTGCACTGTTACTCTCAAAATTGAAGTTTATAGTTTTTATTAGATTTCAAATTTTCAGCCATTATTTCTTCAATTCCCCTCAAAATCTTTGCTGTAACTCTAATTTTTAATATTTTTTATTTTAAAGAGAATAAAAAACAATACAAATGATACATAATTTCAAAACAAAATGATAGGAAACTAACAATGGTTATTATATTGCATATTGCTATCTTCAAAGCAATCTGCTTCTATCTGCTCAGATTACCAGGTATAGGCATGTAAGATTGATGAAGCAATATAAACACTAACTGTTCCTTTCAATGAACTAATAGAAATTAGTAGTAGGTGTATGTTACCTATCTTGTATGTGTGTGTGTGTGTATATATATATATATATTTCTTCTTTTCTCCTTTCCCCAATCCCAGCTGTTCTTTCCTTTTGAGCAGTTTCTTTCCTTTCACAAGATCTATTGTACTTTTGGATCTTATTCACTCTTTCAGTTTCTTACACTATGGAGACAATATGATGTTTACACATGCGAGGCTAATTTATTTCACTTTCCAGTATGGTCTCTAGTTGCTTCCATTTACCTATTAAAGTAATGAGTTTATCTTTCTTTAGAGCTGATTAATACTCCATTGTATAAAAGTACCACATCATTTTTATCCATTCCTCAGTTGATGGGCATTTGGGTCGTTTCCAAGATTTAGCTATTACAAATTGTGCTGTAATAAACATGGACATGGGTGCACATATATCACCGTGGTATGACGTTTTTAATTTTTCTGTGAAAACATCCAGACTGGGAGTAGCTAGGTTGAATGGAACCTCTAATCCTGGCTTTTTGAGGAATCTCTACACTGACTTCCACGGTAGTTGCAACAGTCTACACGCCCACCAACATTGGAGAAGTGTTCCTTTCTCCCCACAGCCCTGCCAGCATTTGTTATTGGTTGATATTTTGATGATAGCCGTTCTTTCCGGGGTAAGATGGAATCTCAGTGTTCTTTCAATTTGCATTTCTCAAATAACCAATGTTGTTGAACACTTTTTCATATATTTATTTGCCATTTGTATTTCTTTATCTGAGAAACATGTATTCATCTCAGATGCCCATTTTTAGTTTGGGTCTTTGAATTTTGGGGGTCTGATTTTTTTAAATTCTTTATATATTCTAGATAGAAGCCCTTCGTCAGAGGGATAGTTGGCTAAATTTTTCCCCAGTTTTGCATTTTCTTTTCACTCTGTTGATGATTTCTTTTGATGTGCAAAAACTGTAATAAAATGAGATCCCAGTTGTTGATTCTTTGAATTATTTCCCATGCAGTTTGGTTTTTGTTCATGAACTCTCTGCGTGCCCCTATGTCTTCAAGAATTCTACCTACTTTCTTTTTCAGTTGATTTAGTGTATCTGTTTTAATAGTTAGATCTTTGATCCATTTTGATTTTAGTTGAATGCATGGTGATAGACATGGTCTAGTTTTGGTCTTCAGCATGTAGAGAACCAATTTTTCTAGCACCATTTATTGAAGAGGCTATTTTTCTTCCAGTGAACATGTTTGGCCCCTTTGTCAAAGATAAGGTGGTTGAGTATGTTTGTAGCTATGTCTGCACCTTCTCTTCTTTTCCATTGATTCTCAGGTCTGTTTTTATTTGTGTCATCTTGCATCGTTGAGTTGTTGTTTCCTGATTCCTTGTTATTTTTTTTTATTTGTATCAGGATTCAAACTCACAACCTTGCCAGGCAGGCACCGTGCTGCTGAGCTATATCCCCATTTTCCTTGTCATTTTTAAGAGATCTTTCCTTTTGTCATCACTAGCTGCAATCCTGTCTTCAAGGTCTGAAAGTCTACCTTCAGTTTTGTTCAAGTAGTTTTGCCAGTTTTCAGTGGAATTTTTAATTTCCTGGATATCTCTTTGAATCTCTTTCATGCATTATAATTGTTTCTTGCATTGTTCATTCAAGGTTTCCATCATTATGCTCTGCTCCTCTAGTTTTTATATTTATGTCTGCTTTAGGTATGCTGAGAAATTCTTTCATTATGGTTGTGATTTCTTTTTTTTACCTGAGAGATTATTTCTGATCTGATTTCCTCTATAGCCTCATGGAGTTGTTTCTTTACTTCAGTTGCTATCATTTCAGAAATTTCAGGTGTGTGACTTCCAATTTCTCCTCTGTTAATGTCTCTTGTACTTGTGCTAGATGGGCTAGAGGTCTGAGTTTACATTTTGCTCCTTCGTCTTGACATTTTGTATCTCAGAAAATTTTTATTTTATTTTCTGTGATGATCCTTGTGAGTTTTTGTAGTAGGTAGCTATATCCATAGTATCAAAGCCTCTCTAGGAAAAAAATCTGTTCTTCAGGGATATCTTCTGTGTGTAGGAGATTCTTGATTTGTGTCTGTCCCAAGATCCTACCTTCCCAATTATTTGAGAGTGGAATGTTGGTTTCTGTTTGGCTCTGTCCCCGTCTTTTGGTTTAGGACACGGTGAGGTTATTACTCCAGAGCTTCCTAATATTGTTATACAAGTGAGAACAAGTGATTACAACAGATATGATATCCTAGCTACAGTAGTACATATAGCAATAATGATAATATCAAGCAAAATGTAGAAATTGGCACACTGTGGTAACCATTGATTTTGTACTTTAGACAATAGGAGCAAAGCCTATAGTTATATAACAGAACCAATCATAAATTAGGAGTTTGTATGCAAAGTGCTTTCCTTTTTTAGAGTGAATTTCTGGGCTCCTCCAGATGAGCCAGTTGCTATGTAGTAGGTGTTTTCTGTGCTGGCTGCCCATCTCATACTGTAGGGAGATAGGCCAGGCACCTGGGTTCCTCCTGGCGGAGGCCCCCACAATGACAGAGGGGTGGCGTGCAGGGTCTCTCTCCTCTTCACGGCTTGCCAAGGCTGCTGTGATGGTGGAGGGGTGGTGGGCCTAATTTTTTATACATCGAACTCCTTAATATTGTATTACTATTGTTGGTCCGCTATTCATTTTCTCCTTTTTTTCTTAATTTTAAATCGTTTCTTTTGTCGTATTTTAAAGTCAACTGATCTTCAGTCTCTAATCTTCAGTGAAGACTGTGCCATGAATTTTGTATTTGCGATAATGCATTTTTCTACTTTGGAAGTTTAGTTTAGCTATCTTTGAAGTCTAACTCTAACTTCATATTTCTTACTTTAAAACTTTGAACATATTTAACTCTAGGTGGTTTTAAATATCTAGTTTCTATCAACATAATTTTTGGTTGAGCTTCAACTAAATGATTTTTCTTCTTAATATGAGTCAGATCCCCTCTTATTTGCATATTTAGTATATTTTCTGTTATTTGATGGACATTATGTCTATTATGGTGTTGATATGTAGACTTTCTGGTCCTGTTTTGAAGACTGTAAAATGTAGATAGGAATGTAAGTTATGTACTTGCAAATCACTTCAGTCCAAGCTTTCATTCCAGGGCTGAGTTCAGCGCAGCAATTACAGTCCACTGTCCCTCTTCTGTGCTTTCCACTGAACACCACAGAAACTAGGTGTGGTGCATCTGTTCTGCTTGGTGGGGACTCAGATGGCTACTAGACATGTGCATCCTCCTGAACCTGTTCCACTTGCAGGTCCTTAGCCATTTTTTTGCCAGCCTTGAGGATACTCACTATATGTATGTGCAATTCACAACAGACTCTTCAGAAGGCCTGTATAGATTTCTGGAGCTCTTTCTCTGTGATCTTTCCCCTTTCTTAATACTTTGTTCTGCAATCTCCAGCTGCGTCAGGCTCCCCAGGTTCTGATCTCTGCCTTTTCCCTTCAGCTAACCGCAGTGCTTTGCTGGGTCCTGTATGCTATGCTACTGTCTCTAAGTGCCTTCCTAAGCAAAAAGGGAGACCAATCAACCTGTTTGTTTCTGTTCAGGAAGCAATCACTAAACTGATCACTGTACCTGTTATTTCATATATAAAAGCATGTTTACTGGCTGAGGATATAGCTCAGTGGCACAAGCGCCTGTCTGGCAAGCATAAGGTCCTAAATTTGATTCCTAGTACAAAAAAAACAAAAAAAAAAGTGTTTACTGTATTCTGTTTTCTAGTTGTTTATGGCAGGGGACAAAGTTACTAGTTACTTCATCATGATCAACAATATACCTGCAATTGTTTAATTAAGTCTTTGTAAATTCTCACATTTGCCTCATCTGTGGCTCTGCTTTTATTCATTTTATTCTTCACTATGCATCATATCTTTTTTCTGTTTTACATTTTAGTGACCAATGAAAATGATACATTCTAGACACTCTAGATCCTGTTATTTTTTGTAGATAATGATGAATTTTATTGCAACAAGCATTTTCATTACTGATCAGAAGTCTTAATCTTGTGCAAGCTTGGCTTTAAATTTGTAAAGTGGATCATGTTCAGTATTTGTACCTGAGTCCTGAGCTGTGAACTTTCTGAAGTAGTTGCCCAAAGCCTACATATTTGCCAAGCCTCTTTAATCTAGAGTGGATTAAGCACCCAGCTCTGGACCCCTTCCACTAGAAAGCTGTTTACATCTTTGTTCAGCACATTTAGACTTCTAGATTTTGTTCTGTCTCCCTGCTTCTTGGAGCCTCACAGCTTACAGTTAATCAAGGATGGGTGGGCAGTTTGTGTGGAGATTGCTAGGCACACTTGCCTGTGGTCCTTCTTGTCTGGAATTATGCCCAATTTATTTTCCAGGCCCTGTAGCAGTCTTGGAGTCTAACCTCTGGCCCAGTGAGAGGAGAACTTGTTATTAGGTGCTCTCTGTGATTTTCTGGGCAGACCGGAGAATGTTCTTGAGAAGAAAAAGTAAATGTGGGCCTTTCAGGGATGGTGAGCTCTCAACCTTCTTCTGCTCTATGTCCCTCTTATAGCTTCTCTACTCTTCTGTTTGAAGTTTATTGTTATTGGGAGTAAGGTTAATTTTACCCAGCTACTGCATTACCAGAAGCCAGAGCTTGCCGCAGGATCTTTTCAAAATGTCAACTTTCCACGGTTAATAGTAGTTAAACCTGGGTGTCTATATAAACACCATAGTAATTTGTGCTAAATCTCCATAAGTGTAATAACCAGTGACAATCCAAAGTGAAACCTTTGAGGTAAATTAATTTCCATTTTATCTTATGTGATGATAATATGAACTCAGGGTTTAAAAACAGAACTTTTACCTACTAAGAATATAAATTATTCTAACAATTACAATATACTTTAAAACGTATACTGCCCTAGTTTTTGAGAAATTCTTACATAAAATGAAACAATATTGAAATCACTCTCTAGAAGTTTAATCAAATAGTTTCAGGAGTGACAAATATTCTGTACTGATGCTGCATGTTTGGAGAGAGTGCTGGCCCCAGAGTGCGATGGGGACATTGTGCTTTCTGAATGTGTTTAATACAAGGAAGGCTGCACTGTTCCATTAACTCAAAGTCCTCATTTACCTTTATATCATCTATAATGAAAGACTTTATTAAAATAAAAGTAATAGTTTAAAGGAGATTAGAGAGGGAACCTAATTTAATATCAAGAGAATTGCTTTTAAGCACACTTTTGCACTTTAAAAGCACACTTTTACAATGAGGCAATTGAAAGACTAATTAGAACCTGTTCTTATCTTTTCATTGCAGCATGAACAATAATATAAGTGCATTTAGGATCTTATTAGCTTATCTGAATGTTCAGCATTTCCAAGCTGCTTTCTCCCAGAGCACCTTCCTGGCCACTCCCACATCGCAGCGATGTGACTGTCTGTGTACGTGTCTGCCCTCTCCGGGGCTCTCAGTCTTCCTCAGTGCCTTGGTCCCCCTTCTCAGCAAGGCCTTGAATATCGTAAAATTAGATTTTATGCATGTTATTTGTAATGACTAGTATTCCACAGTTTCTCTGAGTGCTTTTACTTCACTGCGTTTTGAAATGGAAACTCAGTACCATTCTGTGACACAAAAGTTTGGAGAAGTCTGACACTATGAAAGGTGACTGGACACTGAGTACAAGGAGTTTCGTGCAAAGCCAGAGTTGAAGATAGGATTGCCTGAGAGCTGCTTCCTGTCCATCTCGCGAAGCTCTCCCATCAGCGTAGGGGTCTGTCCATGTCAGGAGTGTAGCTCTGGGCCTTGCCACCTAGAAACTTCATTTGCTGGCTTAGTTCAGGCACATGACGCACACTTACATTCTGTGTGATGTCTGAATATCAGTGAAATTCTGAAATTGGTAACTCCTGCAGAGACTAGCTACCGGTAGTTTTACATTCCCTTCTTGTGTGTATCAAATTAGAACCTGAAATTTATTTCCTTGGACTAAAGCAGTACAAGAAGTTATTAGATTATAAAATATGTAAAATAAAGAAAGAGTATGAAACAATAACCATAGCAGCTATCATTTACACTGTACTTACATAGATCAGCATGTTTTATAACTCTATAATGCTAAATATACTTATTTATGCAGTAGGAATATATGTGTCCATGAGACAATATTTCTTGGGTCTCTTTTATAAAATGAGTAGCAGAACCCTTCTACACTGTCTGTGGGAATTTAAACTAATACAACCACTATGGAAATCAGTGTGCAAATTCCACAGAAAGTAAAACTATAAATTTCATTTGACACAGTTACTCTGTTTTTAGGTGTTTTTCCAAAAGAGTTAAAGAAAGCCATCATATTACAGTAATACGTGCATACTCATGTTTGTAGCAACACAATTTAAATCTTGAAGCAACCTGTATATGTCATTAACAGATGAATGGGTAAAGAAACTGTGGTATTTAGACACCGCAGAGTACTACTCTGCCATAAAAGAAAGACAAACTTGATTTATCTGTAGGAAATTGTACGTACATTGAGACAATACCAGTAAGTGAAATAAATCAGACTCACAGCTTAAATATCCCATTTCTCTTATGTAAGAAACCAAAATATAAATGAAGAGCAAAAAAAGGTATATAATGGGAAGTAGGATGATACATCTTTTCAAATGGAAAGGGAATCAAGAGATGGAGGGAGGAGGAGGGCAGGGCAGGAAAGGGGATGAAAAGGAATTGGGATGTGCAGTGTAAACTCACCAGCTCCCCACGAGGAATGCAGTCATTACGTACTGCAAATGTGTAGTGATAAAAATTTAAAAATGAAATATCATTTTGCTCTTTTTATCATGAGAGCTGCCATTCATTCAGTGAGATAAATTTGTAGATATAATTGATGACTACCTTCGCTTCTTGTTATTCTAGTGAATGTGTTTTCTGTTTCAGAAAATAACTCCAGGAATGGTTCAGATATTGTCTAATACTTTAGTTTTCATTTTTAAAACTATATAAAATATTATGAAAACATGGAAGCTAATAACCACAATCTAGTAGTTTCCCTTTATCTGCAGTTACCAGCAATTCACTGTGGCTAATATATCAAGAGAAATAGTCTAGATAAAAAAAATCAGTAAGTTTTGCATAACTTTTTATGATATATTGTTATAATTGTACCATTTTATTAGGTATTATTGTTAATCTCTTATTGTGCCTACTTTATATATGAAATATCATAGATGTGTATATGTAGGAAACAAGGTACAAACAAGATTTGGTACTACTCATAGTTTCAGGCATCTGAAAACATGTCCCATGTGGACAAAGGAGAACTATTAAAACTTTTAGCAGAAGAAAAATAATTTGGAAGGTACCTATAAGAGATGACAAATCAGGCATAAAGAAAGCTGCATCTAGTAAAATGTATCATTAAGTTTTTAGCATCACCACTGAAAAGAACTAAAATAAGAATGATTTTCCCTCTTTTTTCTCTTAGGAAATAAGATGCTAAACAACAAAAGGCATAAATCATATTTTAGCAGATTTAACAGAAAGAAGAAAAAGGCAAAGAGACAAAGAGACAGGAAAAAGTATCAGAGAAAGGGAAATTTATATTAGGGAGAAAATGGTAGCCTTGTTTAAAATGTCAAATGTAGAAAAACAAAAGTTATATGAAATATAGTGTTAGGCTGTGATTTTCACAATAATCTTCAAGTTTCAGAAAACTTGAAAACAGAAACTCATAAATTTCTAACATAAACCACTATTACAACTATTGCTCCCCTTGATTTCACAGAGAAGTTTCTGAGGTTTAAATTTCCTTAGGTGTCTCTCATTGTTAAAATAAGTATTAATTGCTATATTCATCCATCTATCCAAAAGTTATTTATTCAGGGCCAACAATGGATGAAAGCTGTCTGACCTAATCAAGAATAAATGTGGATGAATATATTAATTATATCAATAGAACAATCAGCATAAGATAAATCTTATAAAGTCTCCATAAATATACATTGGAAAACTTGTTTCTTAGGACTTTTAAGGTAGGACTTTTAAGGTAGCAAAAACTTGTTTCTTAGGACTTTTAAGGTAGATTTACATGCAATGACATGCATAAATCATGACATTTTAACCTTTTGAGATACTTTTACAATTGAATGATAATGATTCATAATTTGATTATAACAAAATTTTCTTTTTAGTTATAAAGCTATATGACTTCTGATAAATGCATAGAATAATAACTGCTTCCACAGCCAAGATGAAGAGCCATGTGCTCATCTCAAAATACATCCCACGACTTACTTTCATAATCCAATATATCTCTCCTAACCTCTGGCAACTACAAGTATATTTTCATCCTTACAGTTTTGTCTTTTGCAAAACATGATATAAATGAAATTACATGAAATTAGAAATCATGTTTTTCTGGTTTCTTTCACTTAGCGTGGAGCTTTTGCCCTGTGGCTCTGCTGTGGTTTACATTGTGAATGTGGGCTGGTGGTTCCTGAATGTTTCTTTGTATGCTGTATGTTGAGTCCCAGATTACCCAGTTGGACATCAAAGGCATCCTGGCTCTTTCTAGTTTTGAGTGGTTAGTAACAACTTTACTATAAGCATTCCAGTCCAGATTGTTAAATAAATATATTGTTTCTCGAGGCTAAACTCCTAAGAGAGGGATTACTGTGTCGAGTGTGACATGGTGTTTAACTTCGAAAGCATCTTTCCATAAGATTATACCGTTTTTCTTCCAAAGATGTTTGAGAGTTCTAGTTGCTCATATTTCGTCAGCACTTTATTTTTTCAGTTTTCTCAAATTATTATAATGGGATATGAAGGATGGTCAACATCTTTTTTGTGCTTTTTCTATGTAGGTATCTTGTTTGATGAAGTGTGTGGGTTCGAATTGTATGGCCCTATTCAAATACTTGTAATGTTTATTTTCTTATTCTTAATTTTTGAGAGTTGTTTACACATTCTACATATATGTCCTGTAAAGGTCATAAGATTTTTAAAGATTTTCTCCCAGTCAGTAACTGTTTTATTTTTCTGACAGCTTGTTTATTATTCTTATTTTATTAATAATTTAAGTATTGTATCCAAGAGATCTTTGTCCAACCTGAGGAAACTGGAAGACATTAGGCGGAGTGAAGGACAGCAGGGACAGGGAGGCAAATCCTACACTCTGCTACGGATCCTTGACCCCAGTTTCTTGCTCTCCCTCCCTCTCCCTCTCTCCCTCCCTCTCCCTCTCCCCCTCCTTCTCCCTCCTTCTGCATTTCTCTCTCTCTTCCTAACCTACTTTCCTTCCCTCCTTCTCTCCTTCTCTATTTCTCTCCCTCCTGTCTTTCTTATTTTTGTGGTACTGGGAATTGAACCAACAGCCATTGTACTGAATTACATCCCCAGCCCTTTCAAGTTTTTATTTTAAGATGGAGTCTCCCTAAGTCTCTGAGTTTCCCAGGATGGCATGAATTTCACACACATACACCATGATTATTCATTTTCTTTTATTTTGAGATGCAATCTCCCTGAGTTGCCCAGAAATGACTTGAACTTGTAATCCTCCTACTAGATGTGCATACCACAAAAAAGTATGTAAGGTGATGGGTGTGTTAATTACCTTAATTTAATCATTCAAAAATACGTATTATAACAAAACATTTCATTCTACTGTATAAATGTACAATTGCCAAATAAAAATAAAATATATTTTATAATAGAAAAAACTGATAATGATGTATAATAAAAGTTAATGACATGTTTAAAAGATTTTGTGTTTCTCTAGATGTTTTATAATTTTAGATATAGGTTTATCACATTGAGTCTATCTTACATATTGTGTAAGTTATGGATGTAAATTTTATTATACTTTTTACTTAGGGACAGTCAATTGCATGCTCCAGCACCCTTTTTGGACAGGACTGTCCTTTGAATTTTTAGTCTTATCAAAAGTCAATGATTTATATTTGTGTGGTTATATATGCCTGTTTATATTGATATCAAAATGTTCTTTTCCTGATACTACATTGTCTTGAGTACAATTGCTTATAGCCATTTTTAAAGGAGATGGTATGAGTCCTTCAATTTTGCTATTCTTTATCAAAATTACTTAGTGAGTCTCATTTTTTCTTTCCTTTCTGTGTTTTCCAATCAATTTATCAATTCCTCTATGAAGTATCATTGAAATTCTGATTGAAACTCCATGACATCTAAGTCAATTTGAGAGAGCTGATGTTTCATAACATCCTTTTATTAATTTTTCTCTTTTTTATTTCTTTCATCTACATTTTGTAGTTTCAGCATTCATATTCTGCCTATGTCTTGCTACATTTGCTCTTAAGTATTGTGTTGGTTTTTATTCTTGTTAATGGTGCTTTTTAAATTTTTTGTTTCTAAATTTTCAAAGCTAGTAGGTAGAAACATGATTTCTTTTTCAATGTTCAACTTGTAGTCTGTGACCTTATTAAATGCACTTTTTCTAAAGACACTTTTTGTATA
>NW_004955502.1:6092635-6112802 GCF_000276665.1 Chinchilla lanigera
TTCTTGATCATTGAGGGAAAGTCTTCAGGCTTTGCTCATTAAGTGTGATGCTAGCTAGACATATTTCACAGATACTCTCAGTCATGCTAAGAAAGTTTTCATAAATTCATAGTTTTTTGAGAATTATTACCATGAGTAAATACTGACAAATGTCTAGTAAACGTATGTCAGTAAGATCACATACTAATACAGATATTAAGAAGATCAGGTAGTTTTTTTTGTCAGTCTGTTAATATGATGAATTACATTGTTTAATTTTTGAGTATTGACCATCCTGAGATAAAATTTACTTCATCATGATACATTATCTTTCTATTATATTTTGCTAAATCCAATCCAGTAGTATTTTGAGGATTTATTTATCTGTATTCATCTGGGACACTGGCTTGTAATCTCTTTCTACGTGGTCCCCAAGTGATTTTGATATTAGGGTAATGTTGGCTTTTTACAATGCATCTGGATACTTCTTTCTACTATCTGGCTAAATTATCAAATTTGTTTCATTATGAGAAGGTTTCAGAAAAAGTTTTGTTAAAACATTTTAAACTACCAAATTCTATTTCTTTAAAAGATATAGCACTATTTAGCTATTCTATTTATTCTCATTTAAGTTTTACTGATTTTTATACTTCAACAAACCAATTGAATTACCTATATGTTTAAATGTGTTAGGGTTGTTCAGAGTAGTCTCTCATCCACTTAAGAAGCAAAGCAGTTCTTCTGGGAAGATACCAGAAGGAGGGTAGCGGGTCGAATGGGAGGAATCTCCACACTGATCTCCACAGGGGTTGCACCAGTCAGTACTCCCACCAACAGTAGAGAAGGGTTCCTTTTCCACCACAGGCTGTTCAGCACTTGTCATTGGTTGATTTCTTGATGATCACCATTCTTTCTAGAGTGAGATGGAATCTTATATGCACCCATGTTTATAGCAGCACAATTTGTCATAGTTAAATCTTGGAAACAGCCAAAATGCCCATCAGCTGAGGAATGGGTAAAAAGATGGGTCTTTTTATACAATGAAATATTATTCAACCATAAAGAAGGATAAACTGGAGACTTCTATAGGAAGTGGATGCAGTTAGAGACATACTCATAAGTGACATAAATCAGACTCACATGTGTAAACATCAAATTGTCTCCCTGGTGTGAAAAATTAAAAGAATAAATAAGATCTAAAATGTACAGTAGATATTGTGAAATGGGAAGAAATTTTTTACAAGGAAAAAGGAACTAGAATGAAGGAAAGGGAAGAAAAATGCAAATTAGTTATACTACTAGTGTCTCGTAGGTCATTGGAAAGGAAGTTTTTAGCATTTTTTAGTGCTAATGTCGATTGGAGAAATTTTTATGCCCGTAGATTGTACCCTGAATAACTACTTTAAAGATAACAATATATGATGTATTAACTATTGTTATTTTCCTATTATCTTTTTCTGAAATTTTGTTTTACCTTTTTTCTATAAAATAAAATGATGCTATTTCACAGTAGTCAATAAATGTAAAAAGAAAGATAGGGCTGGGGATTTAGCTCAGTGGCACAGCGCCTGCCTGGCAAGCGCAAGGTCACTTGCGTTCAATTCCTGGTTCTGGAAAAAAAACAAAAAAACAAAAAAACAAACAAAAAAATGTAAAAAGAAAGAAAAACAAATTAAATGCAGCAAAAGTGTAAAGGTTCTGCCAACAAAGGAAACAACCATTAGAGTGAAAAGAACACTTTCAAAATGGGAGAAAGTATTTGTGAACTCTGTATCTAGTCAGAATTTGATATCTAGCATGTAGAAGAAACTCAGCTAAATAGCAAACAAAACAAATTATGTAATTTTAAAATCGGCAAAAGCTTTGAGTTGGTATTTCTTAAAAAAAGCAAAGACATACAAATGGCCAACTGACATGTGAAAAAGACACTTAGCATCACTAGTCATCAGGGAAATGCAAATAAATCAAAGCCAAAATGTGGTCTCACATTACCCCAATTAGAATGACTATAATTTAAAAAGACCAAAACAAAATCACTTCTGTTGTAGATTTGAAGGAAGGGGAACTTTTATACACTGTTGATGAAAATGAAAATTAATATAACCATTATGGGAAATTATACAAATATTCCTCAATAAACTGAAAATATAACAACTGTATGATTTGATAGTCCTACTGTTGGGTATATATCCACAGGCAATAAAGTCAGTTTGTCAAAGATACATCTGTATTCTTACGGTTATTGAGGCACTACTTAAGTGTCCATCAATGAATCAGTTTTTAAAAATGTGCTATGTACACACAAGGGAATACTTCTCATTCATAAAAGAAGAATGAAATTCTGCCATTTGTGGCAACTTGAGCAAACTTGCAGGTCATTCTGTTAAGTGAAATAAGCTAGACACAGAAGGACAAATTCCAGGTATGTATGGAGTCCCTACTTCAAATGTGAGATTGATTTCTTAGGAAGTAGCAAAGAGTAGAGTAGTGGTTATGACAGACCGGCATAGTGAGCGTTTTGGAAAAGGACAAAGTAGCAGTGAGGAGGATTATGTTCTGGTTCTCTACTGCTTGGCAGGTGACTAAGGATAACATATGGAACTAAATATTCTAAAAGACCTGGTGAAACAGTTTTAGAATCCTTTCATCAGAAGGAAATGATAAGTGTACTAGATAATAGATATGAAAAATATGCTGATTTGTTTATTACATAATGTATATTTACTAAAGCATAACAATTTCTCTATAAATATATCCAACTGTTATGTGACAATTAAAAAATTAATAATAATTGTGGAAACTTTAATGATATCCCTGGAACAATATCTTTTATTTGTAATATTTGTGATTTGTTTCTTCTTTCTTCCTTCACCAGCTAGCATATTATCAATTTTATTGTTCTTTGAAAAATAAAAGAACATTTGGTTTCATTGATTTTCTCATTTTCTAATTTCAATTTCATTGATTTTGTCACTTATCTTCATTATATGCTTTTCCCTGGTTGCTTTGTGTTCAATAGGTTTTGCTCTTATTTTTTCAAAAAAGTTCTCTTATTTACTTAAGGTAGTTAAACAGATTTCTATTAGGCTTCTAAATACAATATGAGTAATTAGTAATATAAATTTCTTTATAAACATGCTTCTATCTGCATTTCAGATATATTTATAGATTTCAATTTTAATTTAATTCAAAAAATATTTAAGATTGATGTAATTTCAATAATTTGGGGGACCTTCTAGATACCTTTATTGTTCAAATCAAGATTAATTCTCTTTAGATGCTCAAGAAAGATACTCTACATGGTATCAGTTCTTTTAACTTTGTGAAAATATGTGCAGTGACCCAGAATTTGGTTTTTTTTTTGGTGAATGATTCATCTGTACTGGTAGCAAATTATTATACCATCTGAATGTCTATTACACTAATATTCTCTATCTCTTTAGTTAATTATGGAGACAAAAAAGTTTTTGTTTAAGTCTCTGTTTTAATTCTTCCATCTCTTTATCATTTTTGTTCTGCTTGCACACACTATCAATTACGGTTCACTAGAGTAACAGAATATATGCATACATGTATGTATACATAATGTATTTGGTAGGCTTACAATGGCCACCTGTGGACGCAGGGATGTAAGAATGCAAAATGGTGGTCTGCGCACTAGAGGGTTTAAGGATCCTGCTGAGAAGGCCTGCAACTTACTGTCAAGTCCAATGTGGGTCTGGGTCAGAAAGCCCAAGTGTCTGCTTTGAAAGGCTGAGGCCTCTTTGCTGGAAGGCTGAAAGAACTGGAAATGAATGAACACAGGTGATGGGGAAGACTGGAGTCCCTCCAAAAATGAAAGGGAAGACTTCCTTCTTTTTTCCCTGTTTATTCAATTCAGGTTGCAAAAGTACCAGTCAGTGTCAAACACACCCAGATTAGGACCTCGGATCATTTTTAAATGAAGTGTATTTGTCCATTTTAGTTACACATAATGATCATATTCATCACAGGGAATTTGTACTTGTGCATATATTTTGATTCCACTTTTTTCCAATCCCTTCTCTTCCCTGCAACTCCTTCCTATTTACAAATGGAAAATGTTTCCATTTTTCCTTTGTTTTTAACCTTTTTTCATTCTCTTCCTTCCTTCCCCTTTTCCCCCACCCTAGTTCCTCTTTCCTTTTGAGCAGTTTCGTCCCATTTCACAATATCTATTGTACATCTTGGTCCTTACTTACTCTTTCAGTTTCTCATGGCCTACATTTTTGTCATCACCAGATACAGTACACCCAGAACTGCATTCCACTAACCTGTTAGGTATTTTTTAATCCATTCAAGTGAAAGCACAATTAACTTTCACACACACCAACTGAGAGATTTCAACATTCATATAAAAAACAAAAAAGGTATTTTTGTCTGCCAGAAATCCACTCAAAGTACAATTTAAAAATTAGTTACAGGGCAAATAGATGAAGAAACGATACATCACAATACTAGTCAAGGGAAAGATGAGTGAACATAACAGCCAAATAAATCCCAGAACAAGAGAATCAAGAGATTAAAAGAAATATTGCATCATGATAAAAGAACCAGTTCACCCCCACACCCCTAAATGTGTATATATCTCAGCAACAGAGCTTCAAAAAGCTTGTAACACTTTTCTCTGAAGTATTATTTATACAGAATGTATCGATGCAAGTGTAATCTATGTAAATCTCGTGTTAGGACACGAGTGCAGCGCAGAGTGCTTACCTTCATGGTGGGCATCTGCTCTGCACACCGCGCTCTTCTATCCTGCCCCTCCCCTTCTTCCTCCCTGCTCTCTCCAGCTCTTCTTCCCTTTCCGGTGGAAAAAGTTGCATTTCAATTTTCTTCTTCAATTCTCACTTTTTAATCCCCTTTTCTTTCTTTCCCTCCCCCTCCTTCCATTTCTCGATCCCTTTTCTACTTGAAAAAGAGTTCCCTACTTGCTTGGTATTACCTATCCTTTATTTTGCTCTTCTTTTATATATTATGCATATTTGGATTGTATTCAGATCACTATAAAATTAGAAAATGCAACTACGTAGACAGAGCACCTTTTCCGCTGCTTCAGGCTCTGGACATTTGATCTTTCTCCATTATACAACTTTTATATTTTCTGAAATTTCATATAAAATGGACCATAAGAAATTATTTACTCTATTTGAGTTCGTACACTGTATATAAAGCACTTGATGTAATTAATACATTTAATTATTAATCATGTTCCTCATATTTTAGCATATGTTGTTATTCTGTAGAAATTATACAGGAAATAGTACAGATTTAGAAGAGCATAAAATAATCCCTCAAATTTAATTTCAAAATCCAAATAAAATGTGATTCTCTAAAGTATTAAATTACCACATTTAAGATAGAAACCCTCAACTCACCAAAACACATGAAATTTAAACTGACTAAAGATCTACTACTGAAAAATATGTTAGGCTTAAATAATTTTATAGAAGAGCACCAGAAAACCATTGTAGAACTATTCAGAATACAGTAAGACCCTTTCAGATTTATTTGATGTATTTTTAAAATTAATTATTTTACTATACATGCGTTAAATACATATCATGAAAACCAAAATATCAAAACAAATGAAACACCTGCTACTCAGGCTGAACAAACATAAATGGCTTTCCTGGCTTTCTTCACATGTTTACAGTCCTCCTTTGCCCTTTTACCTCCCTCATCTTTCTCTCTCCTTCCAGTCGTGTTTGTGTAGTCTTATTTCATACGAGTACGACAATATCCAAAGGGCTATTGTGAATGTTCAAAAACTTGCATGTTTTTCCTAATCCATTAATATTTTGTTTATCAGGTGTCCTTTATAAAACATTGTGATTTTTACTTTTATCCATATATGTGAGTACAATTCATTTAAGTGCTACATATATCAATAATCTTTATTTGTATTGCATTGCACACTTAATAAGCAAATGAATGCTACACTAGCATTATTGCTATTTCTATATTTGTTTAAATAAAGAAAGTGAAGTGGAGCGAGAGGAAACGCTTTCCTAAGGTCACCCAGTTTGAATCCAGGCCATGTTTCTGGTTCTGTGTATTCATTCTTGGCATTTTTGAAGCAGTTTTGGAAGGCCTCTTGTATCTTTGATTGTGCTGTTACAACTGTCTTTGTGTCCTGAATCCATTCAAAATGCTTATTTTTCAAGGTCATTTTGACTTTCAGGAAGAACTAGAAGTTTCATGGCTCCAGATCTGGAGAATAAGGTGGAGGACATACGGTCCTGCTTTTGTGAGCCTGCCTTTTTGTCAGATGGCTCTCAGCAGAAGTATTCAAGATATTTTTTATCGTGTTTCCTAAAGACACTCAGGAAAGACTCCAGAGCTGCTTCAGAAAGCATCAAGAATGTTGGGGTAAGAATGTTGGAAATAAGGGAGAATAATTGGAAGGAGATTAATGACATTTCATTAACTTTAATTATTTTTAAAATGTAAAGAGTCAAAATTTGTTTCAACAACTCCTTGTACAGATTTATATCGTAATCATTCACCATTGTAGTATTTTAAGTGTTTTACTTGTATTAAGGGTGTACAGTTCAAACTTGGTACACTTGGATATTTTATTCTGTAGAAAATTTATATCACATTTTCTTGAAAATTTTCTCTCCATCAGCACACACACACACACACACACACACACACAGACATTTACTGTGTACTTAGATTGTCACCGTGGGTGTCCATACTCCTGCCTTTTCAATCTCATTATATGTGTGGAGCTTCTCCTAACTCTGGCTTTACATAGGGACTGCCTCTCACTTCTTACCTCCTGTGGTTCATTTTTATTACTCCTCCTGTGCAGGTTTAAGCACTCTTCTTCCTTATCTTACCTACGGATCCTCAGCCCAGCTGGCGCACACATTTATTAGGACCTATTGCTTTGTCTTCTACATCTACTCCTGGTACCCAAATGACCACCTCATCAGATTTCTCCATCATTGCTCTATGATTGGAGCTGGGGGGTTGGGAAACAGACCAGACATGGGTGTTTAATGCCATTTAACTGCAACAATAATTTATTTTACAACTCCAAATATACAGCGTTTGATTACATTGTACTCAAAATAGTTTCCAGTTCATGGGTTTAGTCTTAGCGAGATTGTTTCAATATCAACATCTGTTTTGAATTAATTAACCTAATTTAAAGATTAAATCATTTAGATTTAGGGTTATATGGTATAATGTCTCTGGTTTATACAAAAAATAATTCCTTTGCATTCCTCATTTAATTCAGTTCCATTTACTAAATTTTCTCACCCTCTCACTCTATGATAATTCTAGTACTTTACATTCCATTTTTCTACCAAAACCACCATCATCATTTCTTATCCTAGAGAAGAGTTTGGTTTGCATCAGCTAATGTTTCATTAATTATGGTGAAAACATTTTACAACAATTAAATTTTGAGCATTAGTTTTATTAAAGTGTGGTACCAGAAAAAGAAATATGCACTGATTCAAAAACATTTTATGTATTGAATTAAAAATGGATTTACTTTTGGTAGAGGAAAAAGGATATAGAAGAGAGCAGTACTTAGTATTTTGTGGCACTCACATGAATGTTACACAGTTGTTTAGTAATTCAACACCTAATTTAAGTGAACATCTTTCTGCTTAGGATGCTGGAATGTTTTCATGATAAAAAAATCTGTTTCAGGTAAAATTCCCTATGATCTTTACTCAAGGTACATATCATCTTACTCTGTCTCCATGTGGAAATTCTATCTCCATGTGGAAATCTAGATCACTTTTAGGCAGCACAAGGAATGGAGAATAAAAAAAGCTTTTTACTTGAAAAATTCATCGACTTGGTTTCCACCAAAAGCTAAGTAAAGCTGATCCACCTGGCTGGTGTACTGGTCTGCACCTCATTTACATCAGTAAACACCCATATCCTGATCATCTACATGTGATGTTCAATAGTTCACAAGGAGAGAAAATGAAAATACTCTTATTGTATTCTTTATCATTGATATTAACACGAAGATTTTACAGTTAAGGAATATATTTTTTCTGGATACTTCTGGCAATTTAGCATCCAGTCCAATTAAAAAGCTGTTCCCTTCCTGTTAAGTAAGCAGCTCCCACGCTTTATTGTAGCATTCCCCACACAGTTATTAACAGCTCTCTTGACATCTTATTAAGTTGGAGACGATTTCAGACCCAAGATTAAATGGCATGTTTGGATCTCTACTTTATTTGAGATATATATTGTAGCCACATAAACCACAATTTCTATTATCTTTATTTTGCATAGCACCATGAATTATATGAATTATTATTACCAGATCCTCAAAGACAGTTGTTTTCCACAAAGAAAGTAGCCAGACCAAAAAGCACCAGAAATCTAATCATAAAACAAAATATAAGAAAGATAAAGCGAATAAGTCATCAACTATTTTTTACCAAAGTCTGTGATGTGTGGCAGAATAACTATCTCCTCAATTTTACAAAACAGATTTTTCCCCTGCCTTTCTTCAGATAAAGTGAATCATAAAAATAACTGTTTGTATTTAAACAATGTGCCTAAGTTTGAACTCCAATGCATTGGAAACTATTCTCAGTAGAATGGATTAGAAGACTGTGCTGTAAAAATTATAAGCAGGTCTTATAAAATAAATGAATGAGACTTTCAGTCAAGATGGCATTGAAATTTGTTTGCAGTATTTCCTAATCTCCTGGCTCCCTTCACTTATAATACCTATATTAGTATGTTTTTTATTGCTAACAAAATACCAGAGGCTAGATACTTTAGAAAGAAATGAGGCTGAAAAATCTAAGATCATGTGACCCTCTTCTGTTCAGCCTCTGGTGAGGACCCCTCTGTTGCATGACATCTGGGAGATGGCATCATGGGAAGAGTGCATGGAAAAGGAAGTTGTCACATGGCAAGAGAGGAAGTCGGAGGGTGAGAAGGCATTGTTCTGCTCCTCCATGACAACCTCCTCAAGGGAACTAACCAGAATCCTATGAGAACTACCTTCATTTTTGCATGGGTGATGCTTCCAATGATCATCCACTAGTCTCCTCATCAGGATTTTGCCATCTCTTACATTACATTAGGACCAAGCCACCAACATGTGAACCTTTATCAGTGTACTCAAACCACATCAACCTCTAGCAGTACCTACATTTGTTAAAATATTTTCAAAATTTATTTAGGTCTAATGCACTCATAATGAAATGCACACATTTTAATTGTACACTTTGATGAATTTTCACAAATACATACACACATCCATGTGACAATAAGTTGCAAAATGTTTTTACCCCTTCTGCTAGTCCTTCATGCCAATTTTCTGTCATTTGTCTTCCTCTGTCCCTGGCTCAGGAAATGCTTATCTGCTGGCTTTTTATCACTAAAGGTTAGAATAATCTTTCCTATTATCTTCATACAAATGGCTCAAATAGATTGTATTTTTCTGTATATAACTTGTTTTTTAAAATGCTATATTTTAAAGTAAACTTTTATGTTAGGATATCCCTATTAATTCTTATGGTGCATTCGTCTCTAAAAAAAACAGTACTGCCATGTCATAAAGTCTTAATGTTATGCAGATATCCTTATTTGTTACCCAATGTCTGCCTTTTCTGTTTTAGGAGCACTTTCATTACTGTGTTTCCTTAGGCTCCCCTTGGCTGTGCAGTTTCTCAAATTTTTCCTGTTATAATAACCCTCAAAGTTTTAAAGCCTCAAACAGTTTTGAGATTTTGTTGAATATTTTCCTAAGAAGTTTGCCTGCTTTTTCCCCTCATGGGTAGATTGTAGCTATGGGCTGGGAGGAAGACCACAGAGGCAGGGTGTCACTTCCATCACACCTTACAAAGAGTGTAGATCAGTCCCAGCCAAGCTATGGTACCTGTGCCACAGCAGGCTGTCCGTATCCCCAAAAGCTCAAAGAGCTTCACCATCACTGGTACAGCTATGAACTGAGTTTCAAGGCTGATGCAAACCTTGCTCACCTTGCTGGAAGTAGTTAAATCCACTCCCGTGCTACTGCCTTCACCCATGCTCTGTATGATCCTATTTGGAAAGAAGTCCCAACAATAAATCTATATTGGGCACAGTTATGGAGTGGGAAGGTCATGCTCCCAGCTCCTTAAGGAGAGTGTCGCTACATCAAACATTTACTAGAGTGCTTCTTCACCGGAGATCTGTCTACTCTTACTTATTTTCTCACATAGTATTAACTTAAGGGTATGTATTTCTACTTTAGATTGTGTAACACTATATTATTCATTTTTCTGGTCAAGTTCTTCAGTTTTGACTATTGGGGTCCTTTTTCAATTGGCTCTTTTATCCCTTTTATATACTCTCATCTTAATGATGTGGGGCTTTTAAAACAGTTTTTTGTTTGCCTATGTTTAATTTGCTTTAGTCTATCCTTGTGCTTCAGCTTGTGTCACCTACTCTCTTCAGAAGCACAGCATCTTCCTGAGTGCAGGCCAATACCTCTCGGCAGAGACTAGCGTGGAAAACCAAGAGCTAGGGGTGTTTGCTGCTGCTGAACAACACCCTACCATCCCTGCTAGGTCTTCTGGGTGAGCAGAACAAGGATACTCAGGCATGTATATGAATTCTCGTAACACTTAGATATACTTGAGAATATTTCTGTATGTCTACATCAGTACGTATGTCCAACTCTAATCCATTATCATTGGGTCATTCTAGGTGTCTCCCCTTGGTTATCTGCAACTTTTCACTCCAGTAGTCAAACTGGACTTCCACTACCCACTGACCTGTGACTTCATTGATTAACTCCAGCATATATACACACATTCACATATATATGTCCATATGCATAAGCATATGCTGGGGGGTAGATAACTGAAGTTATATACTATATATTATTTGTACCATATATGCTATATACTATATATATGCAGAGTTGTATAACTATAATATGAATATAGTTGTATGTATTCTACATATGACATCTGATCAAAATATGAGAAATGCAAAAAAGAGTAAAGACTGACAAAATATTTGAGGAGGCATTTCACAAACTAAGATGGTGTTAGCAGAGGGTAACTGGCTGAATATTTAGACAACGTTCTAGTATCAAAGATGTTTACAGCACAGCAGGAACTACTGGTAAGGAGGTGAAGAAACTGGAACTCACATCACTCATTATAAAGTAAAACCACTACACTTTGAAACACTGCTTAATGTTTTTTTATAAAATTATACTTACAATGGGTGATCAGAAAATATAGTGAACATTTAAATTTTTAAAATGTATTAAGGTAAAAGACACATTGCTATTAATACCCCTCAGAATCGCTAGGCCCCTCTTGAATAAACTTGCCTCGCTGTCCTTGCTGCTCTTTGTAAAAACTGTGCAGTCCTCTTGTGTGAGTGTCTTTACCGCACGTGACCACAAATATGCTGAGTGCAGCTGGTGAGTATCATGCAGTGGAAGGGATCATGAAAACGTTTGGGTCCCCATTGCATTATTACTGCCCCTGGCACTGCATGTCTCCTGGCTTTTCCTCAAGCTCAAAATGTCCGTGCAAAATAAAGGCTTGAATTAACTCAGGACATCGAGATAGTGCAAATAAAACTCTGGTAAATGAGGACTTTCAGCTCTGTGCAAATAAAACTCTGGTAAATGAGGACTTTCAGCTCTGCTTTTGAATGTGATAAGATTGATGAGATAAGTGTGTTCAAAGCAAAGGGAACAGAGTATGCTGAAAGTAATTAATTATAATGCATTGTTTACTGTAATACTTTTTTAAAAATTTATGCATATTGTGTTTTTGATCATTCCTTGTAGATACACCATATAACCCAGCAGGCTTTGGGAAATTGTCAGCATGTGTTATAGCTTCATAGAAACTATTAGGTGTTATTGTTATTATCGGAGGGGCATGATGTTAGTTAGACAAAGAAAAACAGTTTTTGTTGCACAGAGAATGACCTTTCTGGGGAAGGGGAGAAAGTACAGTAGGAGGGAGAACATTCATCGTTGCTGTGTTCTTGCTACTAGGGAAAATAGAGGGGAATGGGAAGAAATGGACAGTTCAGGATGGTTCTTCTGACAGTTAACGGGACTTGAGAATAAGCTGAGTGTGAGATGTGAGCAAACAGCAAAGTAGAAGAATCATCAGTTTATCCTAATGTGGTGGTTTGAGTCACTACTGTGGATGAAGGTACATTTAAATGGGACTGGACAACTGTAGAGAATGAGAAGGCATTTTGCAAATTCTAGCAGATACTCTAATCCCAGGACACTGTAGAGCTGAGGCAGGAAGAGCGGTACTTCCTGTCAGGCATGGGCAATTTAGCAACTTAGTGAGACCTTGTCTCAAAATTTAAAAAAAATTTGAAAAGAGCTAGAGATGCAATTCAGTATAAGGCCTGGATCACTCAATCCCCAGTAATGCAAGAGAAACAGAAAGAGACAGAGAGATATGGAGAGAGAGACAAAGGAGAGAGAGAGAAGAAAGAACAAGAAGTTATAATTTTATGTATTAAATTAGAAAGCTTATTATATATCTGGGAAAATATTTAAGTAGACTAACAAATGAAATTAATCATTTGTTTGATATATGAATCATATAGATTTCTCCAGACTTGCATCTATCTTTTATTTTGAGTAAAGTATGTATTATTGTATAATTATATTTAAATATACCTTAGATAGTGTATAACAATGAAGTGTGTTTTCTTAACATATATATATATATATATTCATTTTCGTTGTCATTTTCTAAAACAACACGCTCTGAATACTTCAAAACTTCAAGTTTTTAATGTCACAGCCTAACAGACTTACTGCTGAATAACTTAATCTCATTGTTCAATGTGGTTTTCAACTTTAAGCATTGTAGATGTACACCAAAATAAACTGTTTATGTATTAACAAAGGAATAAATACACATTTAGTGAAGTATATATTAAGACACTTATGCATCTATTGAATGTATAAATAAATGCAAACAAGGGAATAAATGCATTTATTTTTTGGCATTAGCTATTTATTTTAGAAATGTTTGTCATGTAAGATATATGTGATCATGTATAACACAGAAGTTCTAATTATATAATGATGCTTGGTATCATTCTGACTTTTTTAGTTCTCTACCTTCTAGAACATGGGAAATAAGTATAAAATAATATGACCTTACTTATAACTGGCAATATTATGCTATAGAAAGCTGTGAAAGGTAAGAAACTGTCTCACCAGGTCAATATATGAAAGATAATTTGTTGTACTCCTCTGTTGCTGAAATGCAAATGCCCTATGGCAGTCCGCCCACTCATGTCTGGGGTCAAAGGCCTTAAGGTAAATCTCAGACTGTACTTTTCTATCAGTGATCATACTTAAAGGCAGTGTTACGCCTGTTTGATTCAGTATGCACACATAAAAATGAATATACTTAATTTATCATTTAATAAATGCATTTCTTTTGATACTTTTAGCAAGCTCAGTCGGTAAACGGTATGCTGCTTTATCTATTGCATGGTTTTATTTCACTTTTCAATTTTCACATTCCAAACTACATCAACAGGGACCATCTTCAAGAAACTGCAGAGAAAAACTTAAATAGACAGAAGGTATGACAGATAAATGAAACTATTTCTCAGACGTTCTCCATAATTTCCCCAAAGGTCATAAGTACTGGTGCTGGGAAGGTCACACTTTCGGGAAACCACAATATACCTGCTACAAGACAGAAGGGAAATAGTTTAGGCTGGTTCTTTCTCAAAAGGAGTTCATAGACCAAATCTCACTGACTCAAACGCTCTTTTTAAAAGTTTTGAACAAATGAGAAAAGTCACCAATGCTATTTTTTCTTATGGATCCTCGTTCATTTTACAAGTTCACACATGTATATTCCACATATTTTATACATGCAAATGACTCATCAAAAACCTTACCTTGGAAGACCTGCTGGTGGTGATTGAGGAAGCCAGCATTCAACCTATGGAGACACTGGTCATTTTCATTACAGCAATGAGTGATTCCCTGAAAAAGGAGGCGATCTTAGTGATTGAGACAACCTCCACAAAAGAAGGCAGTTACACTGTTTATTATCAATGATAAAATTAATATTTTACACCATAAATGCTTTCTAGAAAAATATACTAGAGTTTATTTTTAGAAAGTGATTCACAATAGGGGAACTGAAAAAAATATAATGTTCATGCTGTAGGAAGGTAAGTAATGGCTACGAGGACTATTAAAATACTGGTAATCAGTGCTAAATGAAAAACACTTTTGGTGGATCTCAAGTGATACGATTAACAATTTAAATTGTAATAAAAATAAAATATAACTTTGAATCTTTATCAAATTTATGATTTTTCATTTTATCTGACTAAAATATAATAGATTATAATAAAAACATCTGGAAACAAAGACTACAGCCAATTTATGTTTCCTCTATACTTTTCTGACTTCCTAAGTATTCTACTGTCAGCCAGTAATGTTTTTGTAATTAGTGAAGCACATATATTTTGTAACTTTAATAACCTTATCTATCAAACTAAATATTTTGCTCACACATTACCTTGGTGTTAATAATTATGGTCTAAAAGTGAGTCTATTTATAAATAACTGCAGGGGTTTCACTTGATCTTATAAAAAGAACAGCATTGTTTTCTTTTCTGTAACTTGTAATAGCAATTTGGCCTGGAACTCAGTGGACTATTTTAATTGATACTGTGTTCATTCCAACAATATTCTCTGCTTCTGTTAAATTCAGAGCCGCTGCTGCATTCAAAAATAATTCAAACCAGATGTGAATTTTTTTAGTCAGAAAGAAGATCTCTGATTCCTTTGCAGTGTTTTGACCTCAGTCCTGCATCACTTGGGAAACAAGTCAATGTCAGGTATTCTGCCGTTCAGATACCTGTGACTATAATGAAGAATGGTGTTTCTCTAGATGCAAGGGCATAGTTAAGCTGTGCTGAAAGGGAAAATAACCCCAACAAAAATATAGCCCCATGAAGGAAAACTCCCATATAGTACTGTACCCGCTTGTGAACTGGAGCTTTCCCAGATTCATTGGGTCCATTTTATGCAGCAGGATGAGAAGGGCACAGAGGAGTGGTTACTGAATACATGTGAAATATTGTTACAAACTAATAAGACAAGCCCTATAGGTTGCCATAACATTACAGGCATGGCTTGCATACTACTTTATAATCCTCATAACAGGGGTCTGCTACATAAGACCAGTGATGTCCTTGCGGTAATGACAGACAGAACAAATTCACTCCCTGCTCTTGCACTGTGTGCCTGTGTCCTGGGGTAAATAGCCTTAATTTCCATGAACTTTGGTGTCTCCCTTTGTAGAATGAGAAAACTAAAGGGACTCATAGGGACTCGATGGGACTTAAATCTAATAATATGAGTGGAGCAGTGCCTGAGAGGCAGTAAGTGCTTGACAGATCTTAGTTTTTATTACTTCCTCTTTCCATCTTATTTGGTTCTGGAATTCTTATGCTAATTTTAGTCTCAAGCTTATTTCCCTATCTAAAATAGTATGTAATGTGTCCTTGCTAAATAGCATCTTTGGACTTTTCAAGCCTTCTATGGGCTCCTTGTGTATGTTACAGGTGCCTACATATGAAGATCTTTGGGGTAAATTTTTGTGTAACACTCCTTTTCTGATCTGTTGATAAAAGGTGAAATAGCCATGTATCAGGAACAAAGACGCTTGTTCTGGAAATGAGCGGCAGATTTCTGCATTATTAGCAGAGATGCCTGGACTGGTCAGGGGCAGAAAACAGGGCAGAGGTGCCATTCACAGGCTGTGCCGACTCAGAGCTGCCGAATCAGAGCTGCCCCTAGACAGTTCTGGCTCCGGGAAACGGGGTAGGCTGCATGTGCAGCAGGACCCCAGCACTCGACAGGGTACACTTATGGCCTGACCTTGGTTTGAGGACCCTGTATGTGCCTGGGTTTGGGTGGGTTACAAATGTGGCCTAACCTGGTTTGGGATATGGCCCACAGATGTGGCCCTGAGTCCAGTTTGCAATGAGACTTAATGAGGTGGGCAGCTCAGGCACCCCGATCTCTGAGATCTTACTAGGGGTTCATCTTTTCTCTCTTTTTTTCCTTTTCTTTCCTTGTCTGTCCGTAGCACGCAAGGCAGCTCTTAAAGACATGCAATGTGCTCATCTCATCTGACCGTAGGTAACTTCATGTCTATTCCTAAAGTATCACCTTTCGGCTGCATTGTATAAATTTGGGAGCAATTTAAAATAGCTCTTCCAATATATGTTAGAGTACAAAGACCTCAAATGAGGTTTTATAATGAGGGAAAATAAACAAAGATTGGATCTAGCAATTTATAGCTTTTCTCTTTCTCCCTTGTGACTCATGGTCTTAACTAACAGGAAAGGTACTCAGAGTAGCTTAAAGTATTAAAGAAAATACATGTCATGACTTATGTAAGTAAAAGAAAAGCTCATTGATAACCACTGGGACAATTCTGACTGGTCCATTGATAGTTATACACATAAAAGTATAAAAAATACTATAATTCTGCATGGGCAATACATCTAAGAGTGCGCTCTGATTAAACATAATTGTTTTATGTGTGCTATAGTTACCTTTATGTTCATCTGCTTGTTAATCTGTTGTAATAATTGGTCAAAGTATAAGCAGCTGATTCATAAAAAATATTTTTGAGTCCATATCAAATTTATTTTTAATTTTAATTTTGCCCTTACAAACTTCTGGCACTGTTAGGACTTTACAAAGAGAGAGAGAGAGAGAGAGAGATTGGAGAGAAGGAGAGAGTGATAGAAGGCCAATTCTGTAGGCTTTGGGAGATAGCCAAATATGAAAGATTATAGGATAAGGGGTAACAGGCTCAAGGCTTATAGGAGATTTGCAAACAAAAGTCTTTAAGTTTGATAACATAAAAGTTATACATGATTTAGGTTAATATCTGTGTGTTAACTTTCAGGTATATGTTATCTTATTTTATAAATACAATATTCATTGTTTTCTGTGAACAGCGATTTAAAAATTTTTCCTTGATTAAAGATAAAAAAGTGGCAGGGGATACAGCGCCTGCTTGGCAAGTGTGAGGTCATGAGTTCAACTCCCAATACAAAACAAACAAAAAAAGACAAAACTAATATACATAGCTTTTAAATATTAACTATCTTATGCTTTGATTCTCATCAGTAATCTAAAGTAATTGTTAAGTAAATATAAATAAGATGAATGCTTTTAAATGCTTGGAACATTTACCAGTTGTTAAATATAAATTCAAATATTGGCTTTTTTAATGCTTATAAAAGAATATATTTTGGTCTATTATGTATTTTAATAAGTTATTAACAGATAAAATTTTAAGATTGCTTTCTTAAGCTAACAGTTAAATTTCTAACATATAATTTTATATTGAAATAATATTTGAAAAAATATATTGTCCTAAGTGGGGTCCCTGGACCTGAAGAACCACTGGGCCACCTTCTCCCAAGCTTCCACCACTCCAAGGGAAGTGTAGATGCTCCCAGTTCCAAATTGGACTGCATCTCACTGTTCTGAACACCCACACCCCATTTTTAGCAAACTGTAAAATCCCTGCCTAATGAACCCTAAGTATGCCTCTTACTGATGTGTTCTGAAAATTCTTTTTCCTGCAAAGGGAGTCTGTGCTCCTGCTACAAAAGGGAGGATTGCATTCCTTATGTCAGCTCCCAAAACTTCTCAGACTTAGCCCAGTAACACAACCACTATGGAGATCAGTATGGAGGTTCTTCGAAGAGCTAAAACTAGAAATTCCATTTGTTTCAGTTATTCCCTTTGTAGGTATCTTCCTAAAATAATTAAAGACATCGGATTACAGCGATACATGCATACTCATATTTATAGCAACACAACTCCTAATAGCTAAGTCTGAGAAACAACCTGTATGTCCATCACCAGGTGAGTGGATAAAGGAAAGATATTTGTAACAGTGCATCACTATTGTGCCATAAAGAAGGATAAACTCGAGTCGTTTCTAGCAAAATGGGTGTACATTGAGACCATAATGTTAAGCAAAATAATCAGACACCCAACCTTAAATAATTCATGATTGCTTTTATATGAGAAAGCTAAAATATAAATAAAAAACAAAGTAAAAGATAATAGGGAGCAGGGAGGCAGATCTTTTTTAAATGGGCTCAAGGATGGAAGGAGGAGGAAGTAAGGATGAAAGCGGATGAAAAATAATTAGGATGTGTTGTGTGCACTTATTAGCCCCACGCAGAACGTGACCCGTGCACTGCAAACATGCACGAATTAAATGTAGACACTGAAAAACCAAAGTAGAATAAAGTGAAATGAAAACAAACGCAAGCAACGTGATGATACGTGGGTGTCACTTCCTGTTTGTGACTGGCAGCACCGACAGCATCTGTAACGTGGGGAGATGGCAGTTAAATGAGCGTGTGACTGAGCACATACATACTCATTTCAGAGAATTACTGGAAGAAAGTAGGAGGAAGTGCATATAATTGTCAGGATATAGAAAAATTACTTGTAACAAAATGCACAGAGCTTTCTATAAGCTGATACATTACAAAACCATGTTAGGAAGATTAAAGAAATAATAGATGGGCACCAAGGGACAGATCTTGGATTCTGTGATGAAAGGAAATATTGCTGTGCATTCCCAAAAATGAATTTAGAGTATCTCAATGCCTTGAAGGCGTTGACAGGCTAATGTAAGGTCACAAGCTTTAAAGATAGCAATCTCAGCCCAATTCAGTTTCTTCATGCTGACTGCAATTTAGTTGTTTTTCCTATAAAAGCTGTTTTAATTCAGGGAATTAATAAGCAAATCTTCCATTTCACAAGCTATGTTTCAAATTCATCATGAACGTAGTTATACTAGCAAAATCTTTTTTTAAAAACTTGAAAATTTTAGAAAAATAAACTTCTGGTGTGTATTTTAAAGCATTAAATATTTTTAAAAGATCTGATTTTTTATTTTGCTCACCCCATTAATTCATTTGTAACTTATAGTTAGGAAAATTTTGGTTATTTGCTAGCAAGTTTATCAAATAGCTTTGATATCAAACACAAAACTAACTCTATTGTTTTATAAATGTTGCCATAGCATGGGTTATAAAAATATACTTTAAAAATTAACTTTCCTTTTAAAGTTTTGAAATAATTATATATGAAAAAGTCAAGGAAAAGGGAATACAGGGAAAAGTATACTGATTCAGTCTTTAATTTATTCAGCAAATATTTACTTAGTAGTACTCTTTGTAAGTTCATAGACTAAGCAAATAAACTTATACTTTTGTGGGAAAGCCAGTAAATGAATAGGCAATAAAACAACTTACAATTCGTAACACAAAGAAAGTGCTTAGGAACACAGAGGAGAGAACTGAGACGCAGGCAAGGTAAGAGAGTGGCTGTGGGAGCACAGGGACCACTGTTCAGTGCTGCAGGTCAAATATCAAGGATGTGAGAAGGCTATTCCAGAGAACTAGAAGCAAAAGTTCAGAGACCTAAGATAATCAGGCATTCTTGGAAGAAGCAGTAAGTTGAGGCTTTATGGGTAGAACCCCAATGAAGAAAAACGTCTTGTTGAATACTGGTCAGATAAGTGTTAACTTGACCATATCTGATTACTGATAGAACTGCTTCTCAGAGGGACAAATACCTTGTTGTTAAGGAAAATAAGCCTGTTAATAACTGACAGGTCAAGATAAAAGTAAAAAAGTGATTCTATAATTCAACAGCATTATATCATTAATGCTCTCGGTCACATTAAGAAAGACAGAGCTGATGAAAGCAGCTCGTAGACTACAGGCTGCACTGCATGGTGCTCTGTGATTGCTGACCATGAAACAAGACCTGCAGCAATGTGCATATTTTGGATAGAGGTTAATAAACATCCTGGAATAATCATAATCTAAATCCTCACTATTACAAATGTTTTCCACAGAGTTTAACTGGGAGTTTCTACAAGTGAGCCCAAATTGTTGCAGAAGCAGATCCATCACCAGAACGGAGAGAAAGGTCCAAAAACATCACACTATAACACTCAAGATCATTGTGTTTATCCATCTCAAGAGTTAAGCCACGAGAAGAAATGGTTTTTGGAATTTCACAAATAAAACTAAAAAGGGTCACAATTACTACCAGGTGGATAATCTTTCTCACAAATCTCATGGAATAATTAAT
>NW_004955502.1:6113488-6142279 GCF_000276665.1 Chinchilla lanigera
GCTTGTGTTTAGTTGTCACCTTCCCCCAGACACACCTCACTCTAAGGGTGTTCACAGTGGCATCCTGCCCCTGCTCCATCCTATCACCCATCCTGCTGTTCACACAGAAGAGCAGATATAGAGCAAGCAGTGCTGCGCATAGATTAGGAAACATAAATCAGACAAGGTTTGGGAAGCCACAAGCCATCTGCTCCTACAGGAATATGAGGAGAGGAAAGATGGGCAAGGAAATGATGTGGAAACTCATCTGAAAATGTGATACTGATATTAAGGCATATTTTTCCCCTCTTTCTTCCCCTTTAAAGCTAGCGGGCTCAGTAGCAATGGGTTCTCTGCTTATTGTTTTGGGGAAATGTCATGGCAAAGTTCCAACAGGGAAGAATACAGGGAAAAAAACCTATGATCCTATAGAATTTTTCAACTTGAAAGTAGATGTACTAATTAGGGAAAGTACTCCTGCTGTAACAATATGTGTTGAGAGAAACAGAGGGAGCATGAACCTCCCTTCCACAACTCCCAGGATTATGAAGAAAACTGTAGACACAAAGAGAACCACAGAAATACAGAGAAGGAAAGAGGACGATAAGAATGAAAAAGAAAAGAGGAGAGAGAGAGAGGGAGAGGAGAGAGAGAAAGAGAGAACTTCACAACTTGTTCACAGGACATATAATGCCACCAGGGAGAACTTACTGGTGCATCTAGGAACATGAGCCATGTACAGTTTCTCCAAAGTCTTGTATGTTTTATGTGGCACAGAATTGGGGTGAATGCCAGAACCTGGATTAACCAAAGTAATAAGGGAAGCCTGTGTCTCACTGTCAGACTGTTGGAGTTGTGGTCTTTCCCTAGCTTTTTACCTTAGGAGGGATTCGTACCCAGAATGAAACAATAGAGACAGAAATCAAATGGAGTTATAGAAAAATAAATTCATGTGTGACCAGATATTTACTAATCATTGCATGTCTATAAGGAATTTACACGTAAACTGGAAACTAACCAATTGCTATTATAGGCATCCAATACAACAGTTTAACACTGTATGTCTTAGAAGATTCTTATTAGAGAAATGTTAGACATAAAGGAAGCATGATTCCTGTTGAGTGAAGAGATATTTATTGTAAATTAGAAAATTGGCACTTCCTTTAAAACTAAATATCTTCTTGAGATTGGTTATTATTTTACTAAAACAGCTTCATGTTTCAGAATCATTAACCTTAAGACTCGGAACCTTACCCCGTGGATTTTGGTGGTAAATAAATCTTGTAATAAATTCACTCTGACCAGTTGACCTAATTCTGTCTTACTCAATAAGGATGCTGGGAGTGGGTGAAATCTCAGCCTCACTCATGTGATGGTTAGAACCCCTTCTAACAGTCGCCATACAGGGTTCAAGGCTGAGAGATGTGAAATCAAACTGAGGTCCCAAATCTAACATCACTGGGAGGAAGAAAAAGAGCTTTTATAGCTGTCACTGGCATTTTTAGAACATGGCTCGGCCTTGTCTTACCTCCATTCAAGGAAGTTGGCAAGTGTGCAACCAAATTTCAGAATGAAGGCTGAGGAGATCAGCACACTCATGACCCTCACCTGGGTCACTGGATCTTAGTACAGTGAAACTGGCAATACTTCTCCTCCCCCTCTTTTCCATTCCTGCCTTCATTTTCTGCTTAGATATTTAAGAGCTAGGCACTTTTCTAGGTACCAAGAAAATAAATGTCAGCTCTCATATGGCTTAGGTTAAGCTGGGAGAAGCAAATACTAAACACGGGCATAATTCATATGTTTGTATTATGTGGTAAGGAGGATTCTGGAGAAAAATAAACTAAAGCAAGTGACAGAAAATCCTGGGTGGTACAAGGGAAGAGCTGCAATTTTATATGAAAGGGAAGCAGAGAGAGGGTGAGAGGTGAGCCCTTAAGGCTTGCCAGGTACTGTGGATGAGCCGAGAGCGCACACTCTGAAGCACAAGCGCGCCTGGCGTATTTGAGTGACAGAGGCCAGGGGACACCTGTGAACAGAGTAGAGAGAAGCAGGAGATGAGAACAGAGCACCCAGAGAAGAGGTCAGGTGGAGCCTTATTGGCCTGTGTGAGATTACTGGCTTTCAGTCCTAAGGGGTAGAAAGTGCTTTGTGTAATTTGTGCACAGTTGCAGTATCTTTCAGTAATGGGATCATTTTAACAGGCACAGACAAGAATCAAATTTAACTACAGTTTTCCACCTCCACTCCTCGTTTACCCTGAACAAAATGCTGATATTGATACTGGCCGAGATGGCAAAACTGAAATTGCACGTTTGGAGCAAAGATGAGGAGTTTGGCTTTAGGCATGTGATATTGAGATTTCCATTAGCTTGTCAATGTGCAGTGGGCAGTTAGATAGATAGTAGGAATTCAAGGGAGAGATAAAAGCAGGCGATTGTTTTCATCTAGGTAGTACTTAATGCCACAAAACTGGATGAAATCATTTAGGGGAGAGATCCAATTAAATGAAGTCTGAGATATAAACTCTGTCACACTAGAGAGAGACATAGTAAAAGATGAAGAGAAAGAAGTGCGGTGTGGTTTTAACAGGAAGAATTCTGATGGATAGGCACTAAAGCCCAAATAAAGTAAGTTCAAAGAGAAAGAGGAGACAGAAGTTGCAGACACCTTCTCAAGACAAGGCGCTGAAACCCACTGCAGAGCCGGGAAGGAGACCTGGAATTAAGTTGAGAACGTCTATCAAGTGTTGCAAGTGATGGAGTTATCAAATAAAAGAGGGAAAACTGGTAACACAAGGTAGGAATGGTACCTTTTCCAGAGCTGTGCTCTTGAGTAGATGGGGGAGAAAGGAATTGGGGTTGCAAGTGTGGGGCGTTACTTGTCACCAGACAGAGTCTCAGGAATGGGGTGCCTCAATCACCCCATCCCAGGGTTAGGAACGAGATTCACTGACTTACATCACAGACAGATTTACAGGATGTCAGTGACAGGTCCCAGAAGGGTTTCATAGGCAGAAAGAAGCACCCAGGGGAAGGGAGAAGCAGGAAGAGAAGGGGAGGGAAGGAGAGGGGAGGGGAGGGAAGGAGAGAAAGGTGCGTTAAGGTCCAAAGCTGGTGGTGTAATGTGACCTTGGGAGTGTCCTCAAGAAACTAGGATGTACGTTCCTACCGGCTGTCAGGCCACCCACTGGGTGAGCAGAGTTAGAATGCAAGCCATCGCGTGTGTCTGAAGTTTAGAGAGAGGCTGCCCACTTAATAGTGCAGCTTCTGTGGGAGGAAGATGGCACGCTCAATTTACATGTGAAAGGATCTAGCAGAAAGTGCCAGCTTAAGGTCTTTAAGAGCCTCAGGATTCCCCCCCCCCCCAGTGAGTTTCCTGAAGGGAAAAGGGCACTGTAACCTTGGGTAATTTTGTCCCCAAACTGCAGTTTTTCTTAAAAGTACAATTTAAAAATTATAATTTTTCTTGTCTCCTTTCTGCCTGTCTTTATTTCTTCTATCTTACCTCAGCCTGAGCTCTACACTGGCAGGTCATGAATAGTAACTGCAGAAAGAGCAGAAGATTCTGTCCCAGAAGCAGCTGAGTGAAGCGGCGTGGAGATCAAGGCTCCTGGACGTTTCTCCTGGTTGCTCCTACTTTCTCTGTAGAATAAGCAGCGATGTCACATGTGGAGGTGACTGCGGCAAGGGAGTGTGGGACATCTATAGAAAACAGGGGTGGAGTACAGCATTTCCCCCTATCTGCACGGGATGCTGACGTTGTCATGCCATAGTTGGGGACCACCACAGGGATGGGGAAGAGACATATCCTGCATCTGACCTGCTACTCAGTGAAAGCATGATTTTGTGTTTTCTCCTGGGGCTGTCAGGAACTTTAAAAGTCTTTTTTTGCTATATAATAGGTAGCAAAAGCAGAGCAAAGTTTGACCATCATTTTGTATTTTTCATTACAATAAATCATCAGGGTCAAATCTCTGTTCAGCCTTGCCGTGGGCTGTGTTGATGCTTTAGGGAGTGTCTGTCTAGAAGGTGAAGGGCAAGGGTTGATTGGCCCTGAATTTACAGGATAGCATCTCCTGTTAAGACTGAAGACACCAACAGAACAGGTTTACCAAGCCAGTGTTTCTGGCCATTGTTTTAAACCTGTAAGGAATCCCAGAAGGATGGAGCCCTACCTGCCTGAGACCACCTTTCCTTCCTGGAAAGGAAACTGTCCCCAGTCATGAAGATTCCAGCGCCATGACACCAGGACTGAGATCATTATCAACAGGACCACGTCCCTGCAGCTGGTCCTTGAAAGCTGGTCTCCTGACCTTTCAGTGAGATGGGCCAGTCTGAACCCCTGTATCACAGTGTGTCTGCTCCAACTACCTAAATTTGAATCTATCCTATCTTATCTCTCTCTTTTCAATTAAAGTTTTTTTCCCTATAAATTTGTGCTTTAATTTTAATTTCCATTTCTACTAAACCAGTAACAGTATGTTCTAAGATTTGTGTGAAGTCCAGACATCATGGACATTATGAAAAATATACACAAACACCTAGGTACTGTCACAAACAGGATCCAAGCAGTCCTCAAAGAAGGGGAACTTTGGCTCATCCCACCCTCATGGCAGGCTGCAGATTGGCTGACTTCTATCACAGCCAAAGAATTTTCAGGATGCATCAGTAAGATGCATGAAGGGATTTATGAGGTAGTATTTTAAAACACACACTCGACAAGAGTAGAGGGATGGTGGAACTTCAGAGGGACAGAGGTCCTCATGACCTCAAGCAGGATATTTTCATGGGGATTCAGAGGTTGAAATCTACAAGACTTGTGAACCTAAGGAAAGAGGGATTTCTATTTATAGTTAAAGGTGACAGCTCCTTTTTTCATAAGAAAAGGCCCACTTTACAGGAGAAAAGGAATGACCTATTCACAGTGGGTCAAGGGTCACTGACAGGCAGAACGGAATGGCCAAGGCTTGTCATATCTTTAATAGTATTAGGAATTTTTGACTGAGTTTGTATCCTGAAGCTGAAGTTTTCCTTAAAACTGCAGTTGTAAATTTGTGATATTTCCTTGTCTTCCTTTTATATAGCTTTGTTTCATCCATCACATTGTACTTCAGTAGGATGCCAGTCACTGACCAGATAACAAAGACCATTGCTAAGTGACCAGTGTGCTGCTTCACACCAGTGTGGACAAGCTGGACAAAGTTCCAACCCCCACCCTGCAGGGCAGCACAGCTAGCATGTGACTTCATTACACAAACACCTAGATAGAAGGTGGACAATTTAAAGCCTAGAGATTGTTTATTTATGGAACGTTACATTTAATATTTCAGGAGTGTTGCTGGCCATGGATAACTGAAACCAAGGGAGGAAGAAACACAGGTAAAAGGGAGTAACTGTCACATTTGGGGACTTAACATTAGTGTGGAGAGTCAAGAGAGCTGCTGTCTGTGTTTTTCTTACCAGAGTGGTTAGAGAGGTTGGTTTTCCAAATTTGGAATGGGGGCAAAGGAAGGGAAAAGTGATGTGATAGTTGGAAAGGGTAGCATTTTAATGAGGTGCCATAGAATTTAAGCGTGGTGAAAAGGCCAGCCAAGGAAAAATGGCACCTAACAAAGTCAGGCAGATAAGACTTTGCTCCAGGCAACTGCAGTGGGAGAGTGATGGAGTCAACTCCCTGAGAAGAAAGGCAGGACACTTTTTAAGTCCTGAGATGAGCTAGTGGGTAAGTGGAGAGGACGTCAGCAGGGAGGACCCTCAATGGGCTGTGTCTTGCACATTGGGTCATTGCTAAGTTTGCAAATGTTTTTCTTTCTGAGCAGACCACGTGTGTTTGCTAATTAGCATGTACGGAGTTATGCCTCTGCCCTGTCACTGATGGGGAAGACATGAATAAGATCTTCACTGACGGTGACATTTCACAGGGACCACTTCTGGACTTCTGACTTCTGGGTCTTTGAGGAAGGTATTCCTGATTTATAAAAAGGGGAAAGAGGCTGGGAGGTTTGTCTGCATTTCAAAGGCACAGAAAAAGAACTTGCAATTGCAAGCTTTCTAAAGTAAATGTTAAGGTAAGGTAAGGTAAGGTAAGGTAAGGTAAGGTAAGGTAAGGTAAGGAAAGGAAAGGAAAGGAAAGGAAAGGAAAGGAAAGGAAAGGAAAGGAAAGGAAAGGAAAGGAAAGGAAAGGAAAGACCCTTAGGTACCTATAATCAGGACATAACTTTCTAAAATTTAGTCTTTTAAGAGATTGATAAGATCATTTTGACCAAAACTGACCAGAGGAGAAGATGAGGGACAAAGAAATATTCGAGTAAATGGATCATAAAGTCTTCTATGGTCAAATACTTTGTACATGGTGGCATCCTGGTGAAAATTAGTAAGAAATATAGATTTAGAGAATAATATTTCTTCCATGCTTTGGCAATAAGTTTTCCTGTTCCCAGATGAAAAAAACTTTCCCACATTAGAAACACATAAGTGTTACATGAAAGACAAGCTGACATCTGTTTTCAAGATTTCTACTGACCCTTGTTATGTTTAAGTTAATCCTATGAAGCAAGTACATTAACTTTGAAAATTGTGCCATAATAAATAATCCTCAAGAAATAAAGAAAAGAAATAAATACCTTGTGTATATAAACAATATATCAATAAATGTTACATATTTTCTCAGGGATTATCTCATTTTATCATCATGATGTTTAGAATTAAATAATAATTAGTCCATATTTGTGAATGAAGAAGTAAATCTGATCCTGTTTTAAAAACATATTGACTAGCCAATAATCCAGTTTAGCACACTTTAATATTAATGAACTCTTCATTGTCACTATAGAGTTAAGTTATGAGAAAAATGAAAAGAGCAAAATGATTCATTGACTTCTTTTAAATTCTGTTGTAAACACTTTCATATTAAACTTTTCCAAATGTAAATTTTCTTAAGGAGTGTTTCATGTCAGAGACAGCCATTGTGTAGGTAGGTTACTGTTATTTCAGACTGCGCCACTGCCAACATGCTGTAGAGACTTTTTAATACAGGCTCCGTGAACAGTGCTTTTCAACTAACTGTTAATCAAAGAATATATCAGAAAGAACCTAACAAGCAGGTCTGCTGAAATACCTTTTTACTTGAAGCCCCACATTTTAATAAAATTGGTTACTTTAATATGCAGTTTTTCTCTTCTTGAGGTACTTTTTCATCCATCTCTAAAGATTATATGTGTGGTTACATTCATTTTAATGCTACACTCTAAATCCACTTGATAGATGTAGAGAAAAAATTAGCTTTTAGGTTGGCCTTAAGGTAGCAATTCTTTGATGCAAATACTGTATTTCTCCATTTCAATTTTATAGCAGCTGGCAGTTTAAAGTGCTCTGTTGATATGAATATCACAGGATAGTGACAATATTAGATTTAAAAATATAAAAATGTCAGTATAACTTAACAATACATCAGTTTCAAGGTTCTATCAGTTTTAATGTCAAATGACTTTCCAATTAAAATTATTTTGTTTTTTGTAAGTACTACCTGAATACAACAGATAAATCATGTTTAAAAAATCAAAAGCACAGGGCAGGGTGGCACACGCCTGTAATCCCAGAACTTGGGAGGCTGAGGCAGGCAGATCGCTGCGATTTCGAGACCAGCCTGGGTTACAAAGTGAGTTCAAGGCTAGCCTGAACCGCATAGAGAGTCCCAGTCTCAAAAAGACAAAAAAAAAAAAAAAAAATCAAAGTAGTTGGTTCTGGCTATTGATTTTTATGGAAAATATATGAATGAACTAGAGAACTCCAGAGAATTACAAAAAAATAGTAATTCATATTTAGAATTCTAATCATCTTTATTACATCATATGTTAGGCATCTTTCTGTTTAAAATGTGCAGTGATTTCTTTTTTATTAGTTCGTGTTTGCTGTAGAAGATGCTTATATTCATCCTAGAAAACAGGCACATGTACTTAACAAAGCCGGATTCTATTCCCCTCCTTCTCCCCTACCTCTCTCTCTAGATTCCCTTTGATGATGATGATGACTTTATTATTTAGTTCGTGTTTGCGACAGCAGTGATTATATCCACTGTAGGCCATTTGTACATGGTCATATTTTAAATCTTCTTTAGTCCCCTTCCCCTCTTCCCTGCCCCCACTCGTGGTCCCTCGACCCTCTTCCCATTTGCATCAGATCTCTCCTCCTGTTTCCTTCTACCAGTCTTTATTTTGCTATTTACTTTGCTTGTATTTTGCTTTACTCAAATGAAAGAAACCACATAGTATTTAAAGTTGTGTGTGGTTCATTTCACTTAACTTTGTTTCAAAGGTGCATTCATTTTCCTACAAATGTCTCAAAATTATCCTTTGGATAGCCATATAGTTTTCCATTACGTATAGATTCCACATTTTCTTTATCCATCTGTTGATGGACATATAGTCTGCCTCCAAGATTTAGCCATCATAAAAATTGGTATCTGTAAGTTATTGGAATATGATGCCTTTAAATTTTTCAGAAAGATACCCAGAGAAGAAATAGGTCAAATGCAATTTCTATCGTTAGTTTTTTTGAGAAATTATCAGACAGATTTCCATTATGCTTGTACTAGTTCACCTTCTCACCAACAATGCAGAAGGGTTCCTTTTCTCCATAGCCTCACCAGCATTTGTTACTTGATTTCTTGATGATAGCCTTCTTTGTAGAGGGAGATACAATCTCAGTGCTGTTTTATTTTGCATTTCTCTAAGGACCAGAGAAGTTGAACATTTTTTAATGTATTTATTGTCCATTTGTATTTCTTCTAAGAAGAATCTATTCACTGTGCTTGCCCAATATTTGGTTGGGTCTTTTATCTTGGGGAGGTTCTAATTTTCTCTGAGTGCCTGATATATCCTAGATATTAGTCCTCTGTCTGAGGTGTAGTTGGTAATTTTTTTTCCAAATTAACTATCAAGATTTCCAGGTTGAAGATATGCTTGGTAGTTCTTAACATCCTCCAGAAAAATTGTGTGAATCACAAAAATCTCCTTCATGCATTTGAGGATGAAACTAAACATTACCCTTTCAGACTGACTGAGTCTCCTTTGGTATCAGTTCTGAGTTCTGGAATTAGAGCAGATTCCTCACTGCACAGACCAGGGAGTTGAGCTGTCCCTTGATAACATATGGATTTGGTCACAGGGACATGGGTAGAGCATAAGCCACTACATTTCTCCTCACTTCACTTACTCTTTTTTAGAAAAGTGAGAGAAAACATGGTCTGGCAAGTTGCCACTATTGTAGGGATTTCATAAGGATGTGAAATAATGTTTGCCAGTCAAGTACAAAACACCAAATGAATAAACACAGCAGCATGGAAATCCATTAACAGAAGACCTATGAGAGACGTTGTAAGCTTAAAGATTTGTGTCTATTGAATGATTTTTAACACAATTTCCCAAAGTAACTGTTTTTGATTCTGATTTTATTTTAAAGCAAACACAATTAACATTTCAAAATAAAAGAATTTCATTGAGTTTTGTTTGTAATTTTCAATCTATGAAAAAAGTTTTATTTAATACATAAGTTCACTATTGCATTGTATATCAGCCATCAGCATATAGCATTACATATGCATATATTAACTTGCATTATAGATAAGTAGATAGACATATGCATATTCATATAATTTGCTCATAAATATGTAAGTAAATACTCATTCCTTTGTATCCATGGGGGATGGTCGAGGGACCATGGGCAAAAAACAAAATCTGCGATGCTCAAGTCTGTTCTGTAAAAATATATATTTGCATACAACATACATACTTATTCTTGTGTATTTTATATCACCTTTAAAGCTTTTATAGTACTTGATACGAAGTAAATTATATATACATAGCTGTTATACTGCATTGCTTAGGGAATGATGACAAAGGAAATCTGCACAGATCAGGACAAACAGAACTTTTTTTCAAGGTTTTGCTCCAGTTGGTTTAATCCGAGGCTGCAGAGCTCACACGTGTGATGGACACAGCCAGTTGCACTACAAATAGGGAATATATAGACACCACAGAACAAAAGAGCAAGAACTGCAGACTCCAAAAAGTTCTAAGGGAATACTTTGTTCTATTCTGAATTGGCTAATGGGTCACTACCTTCCTAAGAGTCATCTTTCCTATCCGACATGAACTCATAATCGGGCACAAGAGAAATTAGGCCACGTATTTGGAACTGGGAGACAGCGGCTCCCACCCCTAAAGGTGATCGCAGTCAGAGGCAAGAAAAGACAGAGACTCAGAGGTGCTGTGGTCCTATATTCTCCTCACTCTGCTTGCCTTCCCTGAATTTGTTTGGTCCCTGGACCACAGCCTTCTTGGCTGCCTCTGCTTGCCCGGCAGAGAACACACAGGGGCCAAAGCTCTGAAGAGACAGCAGAGTCCACTGTCTCCCTCCCCAAAGCCACTGCAACCCCTTCAGTGGCTGGACGCCCTATTTCCAGATTTCTTGTAAGTGGTGATGGGTCAATCAGGGTCAGTACCTCAAGAGAACTGCTTAGCAACTTCTTGCATCTGCCTCGGAGACTTCAAGCTCCCCTCTACAGACTTTTATTGTTCCCATTCCTCCCTCAATTGTGCAATGCCTAATCCCTGAAATAATCTGCCTTCTATAAACCCATAGGAGCTCTGCTATCTTGTGTGAGATCTGATATATAGGAAATTTTCAATTTTCATTTATTTTTACACTTCTAATTATTATTATTATCATTATTATTATTATTTTGGTAATCAGTGAATTTACACAAAGTTTGACAACCAGTTTTAAATTATTACTTCCGCCATTCTTTTTCCTTCTTTCCTTCCTTTCTTCCCTTTCCCTATTAGGAAGCAAGTATCATCAAGCAGAGATGTAATATATCTTGTTTCTTCATCATACTTCTTGTACCTGAAAATCCTCTACTGCTTATTGTAAAATAATACATTATTGATGACTGACTCGAATAAATACATTAAAACAGTGATTTGATAATCGAATTCTTAAAACCATATGATACCCTAACAAACAATCTGATTAATTATTGACTCTGAGCTCCCATCACCTTCATCTGTCTTCCTATAGTCAACCACAACCCCGTGTTGTATGAATGTAACAGTGTGCCCTCATTTGGAGGTATGTTGATTGCCTCCTGAAAATAATCTATAATGTGATTTTGTAAATTGTCATAAATCTGGGATAATATATGAAAACAAATTCAAACTGTCACTGTGATTGCAAATAACATTTGCTCTGTTTTCTCTATAAACATTTGGCTTTCTTAGAATCCCTGCTGTTTATATAATACTGTAACCAGTATTTGAACTGTTTTTTAAAAATATTTTAAATTTAGGAAAAATATCTAATTTAGAGGTTACATTTATTAACAGATTTTTTTAATACTGAAATGCTTGTGATAATTGATTTTATTCTACTTATCTTTTTAATTTAAAGAGAAAAAACAATAAAACAATGACACAGAATTGCAAAACAAGATGATAGGGAATTAAAAATGGCTATTATATTGCATATAGTTATCTTCAAAGTAGTTGCTCAGATTACCAGATATAGGCATGCAAAATTGATCAAACAGTATAAGCACAAGCTGTTCCTTTCAATGAAATAATAGAAATTAGTAGTATAATTATCTTAGCTATCTTGTGTATATATGTATATTTTTTTCCTTCCATCCCAGCTGTTCTTTCCTTTTGAGGAAAGCTAATACAAAAAATAAAATTAAAATTGACAGTCAACTGATCTTAACATAGGGAGTTTTCTTGGTGCACTCAATATAATCATGTAAGGCTTTAAAAATAGAAGAACAAGGTGAACAGGAAAGTCACAAATCCATGGTGGAAGAGCAGAGGAGAAATAGGTGGAAAAGCAGGTCAGAAACATTTGAAGCATGAGAAAAAGTCCACTATGTCTGTGTCTGAAGATGGGGAAAGAGGCCATGAAATAGGAAATAAGGGCCGCCTTCAGGCACTGCAAGTGCCCCCGGCTAAGAGCCAGAAGGAAACGAGAACTTCAGTGCTATAAGTAATTGACCTGTTCTAACTGAGCCTCTGGTGAATTCACACCCAGAGACTCCAAAAAAGAACGCAGCCCTGCCAACAATTTTGTCCTTGTGAAATCAGAGACAGAGAGATAGCTGAGCTGTGCTATGCCTGGAATCATGACTTAGAGTAACAAAACTGTAAAATAATAAATAGGCGATATTAGAAGCCACTACATCTGTGGCAGTTTACCACATGACCAAGAGAAAACCCCTTCACGCCTCGCTGGGCCAAGGAAATTAGAAACTAGCTGATTAGAAAAGACCTAGTGGGTCTTCCTGCACTTAAAAAATCATTTTACCAAATGATGTTCACCAGAAAGTATAGAGTTACCAGAGTCCAGCATATACAACTTCAAAATGTCTAGGACTTACTTTGGAGAAATCAGGGAGAACGTGTAAAGTTATTTGAACATGTCTTCACTTTTGCAATGCTGAAGAAACCTTATCATTTCATAGTGAAACTGTAGCTGATTTCCAATCACTGTGAACTAACTGAGGATGCAGATTTTGGCATATCTAAACAATGACTTTGGTTTGTACGCACACATGCTTAAAGTTTCAAGATTTTTTTTTTTACTTTCTATATAAAAATGCTCACATTTCTTGTGCTGTGCTACAATAACAGAACTGCCTCTGTCCTCAGTGAAATACATTTGAAGACAACACTGCAGGCACTTAGAAAACACTTTCCAAAGAAACATCTGATACATAAAAATGCTTTAAAAATAAACTTTTAGAAAATGTAACAAATGTTATGAACCAATTTCAGAATCTCACCAGTCTTTTTTCTTAACATTATAACAATGAGAATCCAATCACAAATGTCCTTAGAAGAAAACAGTAGAGGAAGACTAGACAGAGGATGGGAGAAGGCATTGTGACCAGTGGAGGCTGCTTATGAAGTGCGGGGGCTACCTCCCTCCCAGAGGAATGCCACTGCCCACAGAAGCCAGGCTGGCCAAGGAACAACTGCTCCGGTAAAGCTTTCAGTAACAGCCCAGCCCACTACTACCATGATTTCAGTCCTGGGGCCCAGGCCTGAGAGAGAATAAGTTTTTGTTGTAAGCCTCCAAGTATGTTGTAATTTGTTACAGAAGCCACAAGAAACTAATACAGTACTTAAGATATGCTAATTTGCTTTTATGTCATTGGACACATTTTCTTTGTCTCTCCTGGTAATAGCCCATTGAGCTTTTCATCCAGTTTTATTACTGGAACCCAGATATCACATTCCTTATAACTATTCCATTTAGTTTTCATCATTTAACCATATAAGTGATTAACACGTTTGTATGGTTAAAGTTATGCTTAGACATATTTGTGAACAGTTACCTGTCTGCAAGGCAAGGATGGCATTAAGGGGTTGCAGAGGGCCCTCAGATGAATGAAGGCAACATTCTGGCCTAGAAGAACTTATAGCCTGCTTTAGCAGTGAGTTAGGGCTAAATAGGTTAAAAACATGGAAAATCAAAGGAAGTAAAGATTATTTCCTATTATGAAATCAGAAAAGACTTTGTAGAATTAAACTATGACCTGGGTCTTCAAAACACTAGAACTTTTCAGGAACTAAAAATAGAGCAGGAAGACAGAGAAAACATGAGAATCTCTGGGATAGTTGAATCAATGGACAGTGTAGGAAGAAACATTTTCTCATTAAATGAAGGGACTGCCAAGACATATTCACCGCAAAGAGTCTTTGGAATTGTCCAAATACTTCCAATATTTGTAAGTCAAGCCTCATTATTTTCGAAGATCCTACAATGCTTACTTTTTTAAAACACTGGAGGTGCTGTCAATGCCACAAAAGATTTTGTCAAATACAAAGGGACCAAACATGTTCACTGGAAGAAAGCCTCTTTAATTAACACTGCTGCAAAAACTGGTTTTCCACATGACAAAGACTAAAACTAGACCCATGTCTATCACTACGCACTAAACTAAAGTCAAAATGGATCAGAGATCTAAATATTAAAAGCGAAACACTAAATTTGCTAGAAAAGAAAATGGATAAAAATCTTGAAGACATAGGGGTAGGCACAGACTTAATGAACAAAACCCAGATCACATGGAAAATACTTCAAAGAATCAACTTGGATTTCATCTTATTAAAAAAACTTTTACACAACAAAAGAAATCACCAACAGAGAGCCAAGACACTCCATGGAGTGGGAAAATATTTTAGCCAGTTGTCCTTCGTACAAAGGACTTATATCTAGAACATAGAAAGAACTGAAAAATATCAGACCTCTATCCAAAGATCCAATCCAAAAACTGGGCACATGAAATTAATATGTACTTCTCAGATGAAGAGATACAAACAGCAAATAAATATGTGAAAAAATGTTCAACATCACTAGTCATTTGAGAGATGCAATTAAAACAACACTGAGATTCCATCTCACTCCAGAAAGAATGGCTATTATCTAGAAATCAACCTATAACCAATGCTGTAGGTGCTGTTAGGAAAAAAAAATCCTTCTCTACTGTTAGTGGGAGTGTAGACTGGTATAACCACTGTGGAAATCATTATGGAGATTCCTCAAAAAAGAAGGATTATAGGTCCCATTTGACCCAGCTATTCCCCTTCTGGGTATATCCCAGTAACAATTAAAAACATCACACCACAGTGATATAAGTGCATCCATGTTTATAGCAGCACAATTTGGAATAGCTAAATCTTGGAAACACCCAAATGCCCATCAACCAAAGAATAAATAAAAAGGATGTGGTCTTTTTATACAATGGAGTACTACCCAGACATAAAGAAGGATAAACTTGAGACTTTTTTGAGGTAAATAGATGCAATTTGAGACCATACTCATAAGTGAAAAAAATCAGACTCATGTGTGAACATCATATTTTCTCCCTGGTGTGAGAATCTGAAAGAGTAAATAAGGTCAAAAATGTACAATAGATATTGTAAAATGGGAAGAAATTTCTCAAAAGGAAAGAGGAAATAGGGTGGGGGAAAAGAACAAAAGGGAAAGGAAAAATATATAACAGTTATACTAGTAGTTTCTCTTAGTAATTGAAAAGAAAGGTTTGTGTTAATATTGTTCAGAGAATTTTTTCTGCCCATATTTTGTACTCTGAGTAACTACTTGGAAAATAACAATATGCAATATATTAACTATCGTCATTCTCCTATTATTTTATTTTGAAATTTTATTCTTTCCATAAAACAAAGAAAAAAACAAACCTTTTTTCAACTAAGATACGTAGTACTAAAAGAAATGCCCTGAGGAATTATCTAGACTGAGGGAAGGAACAGAAGAAAAACATACAAATAGCTGCTCGTGCATTTCAAGTCACAGTCTTTCCAAGACCAAATCCCTCTGTGAAGTTGAAGTACTATACTAAAGTGCACTAGTGTTTCTGCATGCTTTTTCTTGTTTAAGCTCTTTTCTTGTTAAGCTCTAGACCTCTAAAATGTTTACTATAAGGAGCACAAAGAAATTAATTCATATGATTTCAGTTTGAAAGTTTATTTTTTAAAAGGCACAATGCAAACAGCTGGAAATACATTTCTACCAAATACAGCTTGCTGCTGGTTTAGTGTGACTGCTAGAATTTGTTATCTCTGAATTTTCTCTAATTCAATCCACTGCTATTGGTGTTATGAGGCTAAACTGGGAGATCAATATCCATTATGCTCTGTAGATCCTCCCATCTTTACACTGATATAGATGAAGTCAGAAGAGGAAATGAAGGACAGGAAAAATTTTCAGGCAGAGGCAGGGAAAAGAGATGGATGAGACTGCGTAGCAGAGAAGGGAGATCAGACAGTTTACTCCTGGAATTTCTGTGTATCAACAGTGGAAGTGAAGAAATATCCTGTGTAAGTCAGAGAACAGAGGAAAAACTACTGAGCATTCCAGTTACAGGGAAACAGTAACACCTTACTATTAAGGCAGTCCTTGACAAGCAAGACGATGCTTAAGTTTAAAATACTTGACAATAATTATGAGTTTTGTAATCTTTACTTTTGAACATGTTTATTTGGCACATAGTTGTGGAACACTAACTGCAGTATCACTGTAATCGTAATGTTTTGAAGACAATTGATTAGATGAAGAGATAGCAAGGCCTTGTAACTCTATAGATTTTATAACTTACATTCTTGTAGTAAGTAACATCTCCCTTGATTTCTGTAAGGATATACATAAGGCAAGGATCAGATGTAATTTCTAGGCCAGGAGCCATAGTTATTGGCCTGTCAATATCATCTAATATCTAATTTGTATATCTAGGATTAATACATAGGTTCAAGCTGTAAGAATTGCCACAAACCCTCTTTACTTTTTTCCTGCCCTGTTCCAGTAACACCTCCAGTTTACCTGAAGTCTTGATGGTTCCTCAACATTCTCACACCAGTCATCCTTCTGGCCATCTGCATGAGAGGGGGAATCCTCTTCTTTTTGGACATTCCTTATAACAGATCATATCGCTCTGACCACACGACCAGTAACCCATCTACACTAATCCAAACCCCTAGGGAATAGAACGTGATTCTGACTTTTGAATGTAGTTTTGAAATTTTCTGTGGTATTTGTGATTTTTCCTGGAAATTAAAAAGAGTAAGATTATAATATATGGCTTTACACAAACTGGCTACAACTTGGCCTTTACTCCTTTTTGTGGACCCCAGAAACACCTAATTGGACCACTGTCTGCACTGTTCTCATCCAGTTTTGTCCCTTGCTGTCATTTGAATTTTGTCACCTCCATAACTCATGTAAATGGGGTCGCTGTTGTAGTCGAAGGGACCGCAGGCACTTTGAGAATTAATCAGTGGCATTAGAAAGGGGTGCATTCACTCTCCTGTTTGTTTCTACCCTCTGAAAATCGAGCAAAAGCTCTGTGTCTGCTTTTCCTTTGACTCTTTTCTCTTTAAATCCTTTCTTCCTCCCTCTGTCTGTGTCCCCCTTCCCATTTGTAAAAGTTCTTCCCGCTTTCTAATCTCTACCCTCCACTTTACTCCTTATTTACATTTTAGGTTATTTTTATTTTATTCTTATTATCTTGTTCATTTGTCTCCTTGTTTGTCTCTTACTCCCTCATCTTCCCGCAGCTCCACAGAAGTAAATGGGCCTTGAGATTTTGCCATATTCCTGACTGTCCTGGGGCCTAGAAGGCTTGCTAATTACTAAGTGTTTAACATTTTGACTGAATGAACGCATCAGGCAAGCTCCCGTTCTGGAGAGCAAAAACATGGTACTGACCCCTCTTGAGTGCAACTGAGTACAGTGCCTCCCAAAGGCCCAACATTTCCACCAAATGTGGGGAAGTCACTGAGATACCATTAAAGTGTTTACTTGTGTTCCTTGTTTTAAATTTAATTAAATTTATAGAATATTTTTGTAGCCTGTAGGAGTACTTGCTAATAACTTCATAAGAATCCTTTGTCCAAACTTCTTGTAATCTGTAATAGCAAGGCTCTAGCAATCTACAGAAATGTTGACATGGGAAAATTACATATTACTTGCTTTGATTACTCTTTTGTGCATTTTCAAGTCTTTCCACAACTAGTTAAATCTGTAAGCTCCAGGCCCCCTGCATTTAATTATAACTTTTTTATCACTAGAAATATCTATCTAGGAAGCCCTTACTCGTACCCTTGCCTTTGGAAAAGCACTCCTGAGGGAGAGTGGAAAACAAATCCTCTTGGAGCATTCAATATAATGTGCAATATTTATTCTTTGCTGTTGGGTGTCATTAGCTAAAAGCTGCATTTGTGAAATGCACCCGTGTTGTTGGGTATAGCTGAAGTTTGTTTATTTTTATTGCTATGCACCATTCCATTAAATGAATAAATCAGAATTTATTAGTTCATATTAGCTTTACTAGACATTAGGATAGGTTCAATGTAATGATCCTTATGAGTAAAGCTGGTGTTGCTATTCTCGCACATTTGTTTAGATGCACCAGCCGCTACATGACTGCTGAGTGGTGCACGGGGATGAAAACAGCTAAGTCACGGAGCACTTCAGCTGACAACAGTGTTGTGCCTGTAGTGCAGAGAAAACCACAGCTCAGCCCTAACAGCTAAGCATTGAGGCTGCTTTTAATGGAGGTTGAGTGGGAGGGGAATCAGTATTTTTACTTACAAAAATTTAAACAACCTTATAAAAGGTCTATTTAAGTTATGGCAGCTTGTGTGTCATGACAAACAATGTGTTCTACATTTTTTTGTGACTAAAAACAATATATACTCCTTTTGTGAAGAGTAGAGAAAGATGGGGTGACAGTTGCCCTTCTATGTGACTACCATCTCATTTGTTAACTGTCCAAAGTCCACTCTCAGTTTTGAGTTTGTGATTAGTCCTGGGTGAAGTTACGGCAGCAATTCTAGTCACGGCCTGAGGTAAATTGCCTTCTCATCTTATCAATGCCACAAACTACTGACACAGACAATTACTTATTTTAACAATTTCTTCTGACTTGTTTTACTCATAAGTAAAAGAAAATAGTTATTCTAGCATTTTACTAAATTTATTTCAACTCCAAAAACTCTCATTTGATTTTTTAAAATATAAAATTCCTATTCCCTTGCTAATCTTAGCGAGCGGTAGAACCTATTAAATCTTGCAGGAAGTAGTGAGTAGCAAATATATCCAACTATTCTGAATATAACAAATTACCTAGCGTGTTACTATAGGAGCCTAAATTGTTTCTGATAATTTTTAAACATGAATAATTATTCTTCATTTACAGAAGAGATTTTCATCTGAACATTCATACTTTAACTTCATTATTGTCATTTAAATAAATTAGATTTAGAGCATTGCAACTGTTATTTTAAGGCATTCAATTAGAGGAGTAATATATTGAGAACACCACAAATCTGTGATTAGAAAATACTTTATTATCCCCTGTAAAAACAAAATTTTTCATTATTTTCTATGAAAAAGCTCTATGAATTTCAAAAGGTAGTGTGATTATTACGAGTTGGAGATGAGATAAAATTAAAAAGCTATATTTGATTTGAAAATGAGTTCGCCCGAGGAGGGTATTTGCTGTTACATACGTGCTGTGACGAAGCTGCATCGTTTTCCTTGTCTCTGTTCTGATACAGGTTCAGCACCAACCTTCAGATACCTGGATATACTCTCCAGATGTTAGACAATAAAACAGAGTCCAGGAAAAGTGGGTGTTGTTAGAATAAACCAGCCATATATTTTATATCTTTGTAGTTTCATTCAAGAGTAATGGAAACAGGGTTTTAGATGACCAAATAGCAGACTTTTAATGAATTGGTTCTTTGAAGTAAAAAAGAAGAAATTTCAATTAGTTTTGTGTTATTTTCAAGCTATGAAAAAATGAATGTTTCACTTCATGCATAACTATTCTATTATATTGCTACTAACATATTTAACTACATATATATATGTATATATATATACACACACATATACACACAAGTATGTGGTATGTATGTGCACGTGTGTTCATTACTTCTACTACAATATGAGGCGCAGAACTTTTTTGTGGTGTGGCAAGGTCTCATCATGCAGTCCAGATTGGCCTTGAATTCTGCCCTGTGGGCATTGCACTCGCAATCCTCCTACTTCAGACTCTCAAGGGCTGGGACTGCAGATGTGTACCAGGTCTGAGGCATAGAAGTGTTTTTTGTTTGTTTGCTTTTTCTGGTACCAGGAATCGAACTCACGACCTTGCACTTGCCAGGCAGGCGCTGTGCCGCTGAGCTCAATCCCCAGCCCAGCACTGAAGTATTTTAGAGGCAAAATTTATTGTAGGAATGACAGTAAGAAACGTTCTATTGTTTTAAAACTGTTCTGAGTCTTTCAGTTTCTTCATAGATGCCACTAGAGTGATCCTTAGTTTTAATGAAGATTATGAGAGGTTTTTATTCCACCTGTACTTACTCTTTATAGTTCCAGGTGTGTCTAGACTCCATATTCGTGGATTGTTGTGTTTCTAAGATAAAAATGGCTAAAATATATTGTGAAAATAATGAGAAAGAGAGAGAAAAGGCAGAGAAGCAGTAATCTTGAAAAGCTGAGAGACCGGTTTCTTTGGAAGGCAGTGAAAGGTTGCTCACATAACGCAAGGTTGGTGTGTTTAGGAAACAGCCTGTCATTTTTCTGGTAGGGCTTGAGGTGAGCGAAGCACAACAAGAGCGCAGCAGGGCAGCATTTTGTGAATTTAGGCCTTCATAAAGACTTTTTAAATGCAAAATATGCCAAAAGGCCGGGCTGGCTCAGATTTTACTGCAACGGTAAGGTAATACAAAAACACAGAGGAAATTGAAACTGAACTAAAAAAATTATTAGGAAAAAAATGGTGTCCAAAGAGGAATAAATGCAAAGATAAAACCGAAATGCAAATAGCTCTTTCCTTTTCAGTGGTCTGAGCTGCGGGAGAAAGGCCGAGCTGAGACGTGACGCAGTGGAGGGAAAGCTGCACAGCACGAGGCCCGCAGGAGGTGTAAGATGAGGACGAGGGTGTGGGAGCTGAAATGTAACAGTGCGTGTGTGCTAATACCTCTCCCATCTGGAGCGAAATGCTGGGCACCTCAGCTAACAGGAAAGGTTTATTTGTCTCAGAAACCGCGCTGGCGGGCACGGAGCGGGTAAGCAGCGCAGGCCCTGCGGCCAGGAGGCAGGGCGAGGAGGAGGAGCTGGCTCTGCAAGGTCCGGGACCAGGGACCCAGCCTCCTGCGAGTCTCAGCCCCCCTGAGCTCTCAATGGATAAAACCCTTGACGAGCATGGCGCAAAGAGCCAATCATCTTCCAGAAGCCCAACTTTGCCAGCAGGACACTTTGGGTGACATTTTAGATCTAAACCTTAACGATGTGGAAAAATTCACAGGTATTAAATGCCTATGAAGTTAAGTTTGGCATGAAAAGACTTTTTCTTAATGTCTATACAATAGATTCTGAAAGTGACGTTTGTGATTACGGATCAACTACAAAGTCCAAGTGACTTGCAGTGAGAAGCACTGCGCAAAGTAGTGCCTTGCCCATGACACACAGTATTAGATTATTAGGTCCTATTTTCAAAGCAAACCCATAGATTAGTGCAAACATTATATATATTGCAGAGTAAAGCTTTTGCTTATGTATTCGGATGTTTCCAAGATTCCTCAAAAAAACCCAGCTTCATGTAGGATCTACAGAGTAGGCTACTGGTTTAATAGTCTCCACGAAGCCTCCAAGAAGGCTGATTCTCTCCGCTGGTAAAACGTGAGCTCTTTAATTTCTTTCTGTACAACACCTTCCCAGAAAGTTTTAGCTGGCAACTTTGTCACTGCTCTGGGAACTCGCCATCTGTGCATAATTATGCACGTTAGGTGTGGATCCAAGTTTTGTGGGGCCTGAAGCTTACATATTTAAAAAATAGCTTTAAAGAAACTAATACAAAACGAGGCACAGGGCCTTGGAAAAGGAAATAAGATGTTCTGGGGTGACTCGGGTAAGTCGGTTCTTGTAATGAGTCTCTAGGCAGCTATCTCTTTCATCTACCTAAAATTATTATAATAAAACGTGCAGTACAATAGTCTGTGCTCTCCAAGAATTGTAGCTAAGCACTCAAAGTTGAGGGCAATGGAAAATATATATCCTAAATTTTAAATAGAATTCCTATCTACATTTATGGGGATTTACTGAAAAGTAGGCTCATCTGGTCCTTTGTCTACATTCTCTAATGTTCTTCAACTCAGCTTTATAAATGAAGGTCAGAATCCACAAGTGGAAAGGCATCATATCCTGGCTGCACATTTGCTAACCCATGCGTGTCCTAGTGGTGGGCCTATGCTGTTACTGGACCTGAGCGTGAAAAAAGAAAAACATGTCAAGAGAAGGCCCTGTGTGTTCTCAAACTTAGAGCCCTATGTGAAGAAGCAGTCTTTTTAGAGTCAACTCTGGCATCTGCGTTTGAGGAGGCAGCGCAGTAACTGCCTGGTAAAGATGTGTGAATCTTAGTGGCTGAAGCTGAGTTTATTTTTAAATACCTGAACACACAGCTTTTCAGTTCCTCCAATGTGACCATAAAGGGTTACCAGCTGTGGGCCTGGGAAATTTGGCAGAATGTTTTAAGGTCATGGCAGAAAAAAGGTAAAGTTCTTTCCAATTATGGCCTATAAAATTCAGACCATTTATTAAATTATATTTCCTGAGACATCACACATTTGTAAGTTATCTTGCAATGAGTTGCTGAAGTCCTTGGTCTGCGCACCCTCACATTTCCTGTAGCATTCAGTAGGTGCCTTCAGCAGTGTATTACTTCCATAGGCGCATGTCCCTCAGTCGTTTATGTCCAGGCACTCTGCATCACTGTCCAGTGGACTTAAAAGGGATGAGCGTCACTTTTGAGAAAAGTGACAGCGCAGACAAAGAGCTCATTTAGTCCATCTTACATTGCTTTACTGAGGTGAAGGTCATTTCACAATTCTGATAGGGAGCATTTGCCCTATTCCTTTCAGGTGCTTTGCAACGATTATAAAATTGTGAGAGGTTCTTATCAATAATCCAACTACTACTGAATACTGGAATCCGCATGGATTCTCCTCAGGAACAGGAAGGCAGAAGTTTCTGAGGAACTTTTGTCTTCTGACTCACAGACGCAGGCCCTGCAGCTGTTGCAGTCACACTTCAGCTTTGCAGTGTCTGCCCATTTTCCCACAGCATCTTTTGAAATGTGGCAGTGTTTTGCTTTCGAAGCAGTTCCTCTGCTTTCTCCTCTGACATGTGTGATTTCCTCCGATAACAACCAGCATTGTTTTGAAACACGCAACACATACTTTAAAGGAAATTTTCAGTTTTTGTTTAGAAAACCAAAATTATTAAATTATAAACATGAGACTCACAGAGCATGTCAAAAGAAGGAGCACTAACAAGTGGCCAGGGCATATTTAAGAAATATTTAGTGAACCTTGAGGTTTATTTACTATGGGCCGTTTTTACTCCAGGTCTCTACTACAAAGATTTTAGCTACTACCACTATAGCTATCTCTTTACAAATATTAATAAGTTATTTTTTTCATGAATGTTACCAATAAACATTTAGAATAGAATATTTGAATCCTTAACACATACCCAGGGTATTTATAAAATAAAAGAGCATATGTTGCACTAATAACTATGATTATGGCACTCATAATCATAACCAAAATATGATATACAGACAACTTTTTTTGGGGGGGTACGAGGAACTGAACTTATGACCTCAGGTTTGCCAGGCAAGAGCTTATGCTGCTGAGCTACATCCCCGTCCCCTCGGACAACTTTTAATAGAGGAATGAAAGGTGGACGGGGCAGGTGTGATCAACTCTAAATTATAGTAATGCAAGTTTAGGTAGAACGTAACTCCCAACAGGCCCAGTTTTGTTCTCAGATGGTGCTGGATCATGCCCTTCCCTTCTGTGAGCAAGTGCTCATGGGAAACTAGAAGGGACTGTGGGGAGTTCCTTCGGGACCTCACTCAGTAGAGAGCCAGGTTTCACTACACTTGCATTTGTACCAGTGCGGGACCATCGCTCAGCACAAAATATTGTATTTTCACTCTGTATTTGAAGAATATGACTTCATATTTTATGTGCTTATAATCTCATTGTTATGGTTTATGTCTGTGTGTCCCCCCAAAGCCTCCTGCGGATATGGGGCAGGCTATTAGAGTTGAATATGGGTGTGAGAGCTGCACCCGCCCAGGAATGGATAGTTTGCATCTGTAAGGGAGAGGAAGAAGCTGCTTGGGGGCATTCCTCCCCCATTCCACCCTGGTGAGTGCTTGCGGGTTGGCTGTGTGCTGCCACCCTGAGATGCAGCTCCAGCTCTCTGCAGTGTGCCACTCTGCCTTATAATCCTGCCAAGTACGGATTAAAACTTCCATGAACTGTAAGCGAAATAAACCTTTCCTTCCTTCATTTTGGGCATCAGGTATTTTGTCCCAGCAGCAAGAAAAAAAGTAACCAAGACACTCATACAGTAAAAATACATCTAAAAGTTTCCAAAGAAGATGTTACTTAGCAGCATAGCTATTTAGCTGCCTCCAACATTAGCTAAGCAATTTTTACAAAATGTTTATATCCACAAAGAAGAGACCTTCAAGCCAGAAGACTTTGTGTCAGTATCCTAGTTGTGTGTCTGTACCATATGGAGCTCAATATTCTGATGTTTGTGTTATTTATATTATCATGATATTAAACTTTAATTTATACTTGACATTTTTATGAATCTATGTTTTAAGGAAGAAATGGCTAGCAATAATCTAGCAATTATCTTCGAACACTAAATATTAACTCGAGTTTTGTAACAATCCATAAGATGACTATTACTATCTCCATTTTGCAGTTGACGAGACTGAGATCTAATAGGAAACAGAGTTGCAATTTGAGACCAGGCAATCTGGCTTCAGAGTTCAGGTGCTTAGCTACTGAAATAAAGAATTTTTTCTCACTATAAAATACTTTTAGGCAGGAATAAAAAAGTAATAAGACAGGTCAATGCTTTGAATAAATTTACATGTAGTGTGACACATCTGTAAGCACATATCACTTGCTAGACTTAAAAAGAATAGAGATGCCAGTCATCCCAAACTGACTGAAGTAATCACATGGAAAAGCTCTTTGAAAGGTGCAGGAACAAGTGGATGTAAAATACAATTAAGATGACGCTTCCCTGGCTCCCCTTGATCTGTAAGATCTTACAGAGACTGAGAGACAAGGACCTACTCCTTCTGCTCTTCACTTACCAAGGAATTCTGCAGTCTGACGGCTTTCAGGCAGCCCTGCATGTTCCTTCACACCTGAGCTATTCTACGTAGAAGAAGTTAGCATGTTTACTGCCCATTAAATTTGGAGATGTCTGTATGTACTTGAAAGTTTAATGCTTTTAGTTACTTATTTTAATGTTAAGCTACTTTGACAAAGACTACTACATATATCAGACAATAAAAGTAAAAAATGCTATGCTATCAGGGTCTGCACACTTACATAAAAGAAAATCTCTGGAAACTGCAAATATTTATTAAAAGTAAGATTAATTTTTATTTAGAAATAGTTAATCTAGAAAATTTGAAAACTAAAACCAGTGATAAATATATTAATTTGGTTTCTAGAATATGAATCCACATTCTTTCATGTTAAAGCAGCATACTTAAAAATGATGCTTATGGCAGAAATACTCTGAATCCTACTCTTAATGTTGATCAGGTAAAAAAGACTTTCCCTCTCTCTCTCTCTCTCTCTCTCTCTCTCTCTCTCCCCATCATTCTTTCCTCTGTTTTTGATGTCACTGGGAGTTGAACCTAAACTCTTTTCACTGAGCTACATCCTTGGGCCCTTTTTATTTTCTATTGTGAGACACAGTCTTGCTAAATTGCTAAATTGCCTAGGTGGGGCTCAAATTTGCAATCATCCTGCCTCAGCCTTCCAGAGTGCTGGGATTACAGGTGTGTGCCACCATATTCATTAGGCAAAACACTAATTTCTCAACTTTAGCTTTTCAATTTTTAATGTGGAGAGAGTAGAAATAATTCTCTAACTGAGAAATTGCAGAATACTGCCCTTAATATACTAAAAAAAGCAGTTTCATAGAAGAATGAATAATGGACCCATAATATAGTCACTCAGATTCACTATCCCTTGCTTATCCACCTGATTTGCTTAACTTTTGCTCTTGGTAGTTATAGAAAAATAAGAGTGATGTGTTAATTACTACAACTATGCATATGTACAATATTAAAATACATACCCAGGGCTCAGATTCACTCTTTAGACTGCACATTTAGGGTTGAATGAATAACTCAATAAATGGAGAAACAAATTTAGAGATTATTGCACAACTATGGCTAATTATTAGACAGTGGAGACAGTCAATGGCGAATAAAATGATAGGTTATTCCCCTTTGTGAAATATGAAAGGTAGAGGGAGAAATTCTCTCCTCACACCTTCCTTTCTTTTTTTTTTTCTGTGTGTTCCTTTTGTTTTTTCTCAATTTGCTGACCACAGTTTTATGGCGGATGCTTTGCAGATTGTTGGGCGAATGTGAGAGCTTCTCACAACTGCCCTTCTTTCCTGCACCTGGTCTCACCTAGCTGTCTACATCTCTCTTTTTGTGTTTTAGAAAACACTGTATGTTGTGGTGACTCCAGCCACAGCCGCGCTCTTGGCCCTCTTAGCGGCCAGGCTGCTGGGGTCCTGGGGTCTCCCTTGTCTCCTTCCCCCTGGACACGCCCAGCCCAGCTGGACAGAAGAGGGTGACTCTGGACTGCGTCTCCACATTCCTCTTGCTGGAATGAGTCATCTGCAATATGAAGTTCATGGGAAAAATAAAATAAGGAATCCTAGTGGCTTTCCCCACGGGCTGGGACTGCTTCCCCTGGCTGGGAGCTGGGGAGAGAGGGACCTTGGTCTTCTTGATCCCTCCTACTTTGAGTACAGTTTCCAATCTGCCAAGCTGAGTATGACCAAACTGAATATGTCTAAGGCATCTAAGTCCACACAACAGAGGAAGGCCAAAGCTATACAAGGTTTCAAAAAGCAGACATGCGCTCCAAACACTTAAAAACAAATATATACAGCAGAATTTTTAATTTTTTGTGGCCAACCGAGTGCCACAGTACTCACTGTGTTTGGTGAGATTCAGCGGCCTCTTTGTGAACAAATGTAGTTTCACCGGCTATATCCCCCAAGGACAGCTTCTGGAGAATGAATATACAGTTTTTACCAGATGTGCTTGTTCTGTTGAAGAGAGCATTGTGTAGCTCCTCACCATGATATTTTAAGAGATGCTTTATATTTTAATGTTTACATGATTGGAATCTTAACGTCCCAATAAAATCTTAATTTCATTTTCAAGACTAGTGTTAACGTACATGATGAAAACATGTGGGGCATATATTGAGTTGCTATTGAAAATTTACTCTTTAATAGAATATAAATATCTCTTTTATTATGCTAAAATAATTTTATGCGTTTTAGGAGACTAAATTAGCATGTTCAATAATTTATAATGGAAACTCATGAGCAAAATACACCACATAATTTATTTTTGTTTTAAAACGCTTTCACAACTGACTGAGGGAGCAGTGCTTTATATAAATTATTGACCTGCCTCTGACGGAAATATGTCCAAGTTCTAATAAAATCTAGTCTATTGAGCTACCCCAAGAAGTAGTCGGTCTGCACCGGCATTTTTCAAGGGGGTGTTCATAACTGAGCGTGGGTGGAACACTTTGAAAACAAAGCAAAGCAGAACAAGAAATTCCTACAATTTGTCAAGTTAGATCTAGTGAAATAGAAGAGCAAGACTCCCTGTTAACAGGAATATGTCTAAGGATCTAAGTCCACATAACCGAAGAAGGCCAGAGATGTACAAAGTGTCAGAAACCAGACATGCACTCCAAAACACTTATATACAGATTTTTATTTTTTTTAATTTTTTTTATTTTAAAGAAAGTAGTAAAAAAAAAAAAACGATAGGAACATACCAACATCACAGACATAAACAAAACAGAGCAAGAACATTAAAAGTGATACAGGGTTTCAAAATAAAATGATAGGAATTAACAGTGGTTGTTATATTACATGTTGTTATCTTCAACTATGTTGCTCAGGTTACCAGATATAAGAATAGAAGATTGTTTAAACCATTAAACAGAATAAAAGAAAATTAGTGAATAAAACATTAGAGACAATACAAAGTTATACTAGACAAGATGGTAGAAATTCACCAATGGTTATTCCATTGCATATTGTTTTCAAATCAGTTGCTCAGATTACCAGATATAAGCATGCAAAATTGGTCAGAATATAAAACATTTCAAACATTAACTGTTCCTATTAATAAACCATCAGACATCAAGAATACAGTTATCCCAGCTATCCAGATAGATAGATAGATAGATAGATAGATAGATAGATAGATAGAGATATACATGTGGCCTTCCTTTGTTTTTCTTCTTTCCCTCATCCCAGTTGTTCCTTCCTTTGAGCAATTTCTTTCCCTTTCCTATCATCTATTATATGTTTTGTGTTTTACTTACTCTTTCAGGTTCCTACACCAGGGAGATAGACAATATGACATTTACATATATGTGTCCAATTTATTTCACTTATGAGTATGGTCTCTAGTTGCATCCATCTACCTACAATAGCCTCGAGTTTCTTTTTTACAGCTGAGTAATACTCCATTTGTATAAAAATACCACATCTTTTTTTATACATTCCTCAGCTGATGGGCATTTGGGTTGTTTCCAAGATTCAACTATGACAAATTGTGCTGCTATAAACATGGGTGCACATATATTGCTGTAATATGATGTTTTTCATTCTTTTGGGAAAATACCTAGAAGGAGAATAGCTGGGTTAAGTGGGACTTCTAATCCTAGTTTTGTGAGGAATCTCCAAACTGATTTGCACAATGGTTTCACCAGTCTATACTCCCACCAGCAATAGGCTTCTTTTTTCCCACAGCCTCTCCAGCATTTGTTATTGGTTGATTTCTTTTTTTTTTTGTTTGTTTTTGTTTTTGTTTTTTCTCCGGTACCAGGAACCAAACTCACGACCTTGCGCTTGCCAGGCAGGAGCTTTTGCCGCTGAGCTAAATCCCCAGCCCCATTGGTTGATTTCTTGATGATTACCATTCTTTCTGGGGTGAGATAGTATCTCAGTGTTCTTTTAATTTGCATTTCTCAAATGAGTAATCTTGTTGAACATTTTTCCGTGTACTTATTCACCATTAGTATTTCTTCATTTGAGAAGTGCATATTCATCTCAGATGCCCACTTTTGGATTG
>NW_004955502.1:6142379-6233880 GCF_000276665.1 Chinchilla lanigera
GGGAAATACTTCAAAGAATCAACAACTGGGATCTCATCTTATTGAAAAGTTTTGTACATTAAAAGAAATCACCAATAGAGTAAAAAGAAAACCCACAAATTGGGAAAAAAAATTTAGCTAACTGCCCGTCAGACAAAGCACTTCTCTTAAGAACACAAAGAATTTTTAAAAAGCATGCTATTTTTTTTTTTTTTTTTTTTTTTTTTTCCTACCAGCTTCCGTGAGAGTCTTATTATCTTAAGAAATAACAGTTAGCAGCTCAGATTCATTTTTCTCCAGTACCGGGAACCGAACTCACGACGTTGCGCTTGCCAGGCAGGCGCTTTTGCCGCTGAGCTAAATCCCCAGCCCCAAGCATGCTATTTTTAAATGAAAGGCTCTACGTGTAACCTAAGGTAGTGTGGTCAACATAGTGTGATGTGCTAGATGCTTTGCTTCTTAAATTTTGCAGGCTGTGTTCCTTAGGTCGCTGAAATAAGAAAATAATTTACTGCTGTGGGCTTCTGGGATTTCAGTAATGAAAATTTGAAAAACAATCGTACAATTTATCATAAGCACTAATATAATCATTTAAAAATTTAGGAATTTATAATTCTCTAAAACTATTACATCACATTAAATTATAATAATCCTAATATTTGAAGGGAAGGGTAAAACTATACATTAATAATTATAGAAACAATCAATTAATTAATATAAAGGAGTGAATATCCATGGATAGAAAATATGTAACAAAAAGAAAGTCTTGTCGTGTACTCAAGAAACTATGACGAAATGCATTCAAACTGATTGGTAATGCTTAAGGTATCTTCTATTGAAACTTAGAAACAGATCAGTGGAACAGATGAGAAAAATATTAAGTAGATTATTGTAAATATGAAAATTTAATATGTAAAAATAGTTCAAATCAGTTCAAAGTATGTAATGAATACTTGACAACTACTAAGTTTGGAAACATCCTTCAGCAAATAAATAAGCAAATACATCCCTCTTGGATTAAAGTTTTAATGTACAAATGAAGTAATAACATTTTAAGGGATCAAACATATATTCTAACACATTTGCTACAGAAGACATTTTTTCCATACTAGAAATTGAATCTAGAACTTTTACATGGAACTACAGTCCCAGGTCTTTCTTATTTATTTGTTTGTTTGTTTGTTTATTTATTTATTTTTAAAATCTTGAGACAGAGTAATCAAAGTCTCTGAGTTGTCCAGAAGTGACTCAGATTCAATCTCCCTAAGTGCTGGGATTATAAATGTGCACCACCACACCCAGCCAGGGAAAACATAATCAGTACAAAGTTCTGAAGTATGGAAGAAAAATCTATTTTATTTTGAAAAAATTAAAAACAATTATGTAAGAAGGTATAAAAATATAAACATATATAAGTGAAGAATTATTTAAAATGTATTCCATGCAGATGTGTGGTGTTTAAGCTGTCAACTTGATTGGTTGGAGACCTACGCAGGGCACTGGTAAATCACAGGTCCGGGCTTGTCTGGGTGGGTGAAGGAGGCACGATCTTGCAATTTACCTGGTTCCTGGCTCCTTCCTGTCTGGCCCTGTTCCTCTGTTCTGCCTCTGGGCATCAGTGAAATTGCATTTTTGGTTCACCATGCTTTTCCTCCATAATGTGTCTTGGTTGGAGCCAGCGCACCATGGCTGAATTCTCCAAATCTGTGGGACAAACTAAACCTCTCCTGCTTTAAATTGCACATGTCAGGTATTTTGTCCAAGTGACTGAAAAGTTATTAACACGTATTAGCTCTTAGCACATATTAACTACAAGTGGATCAGAAATACAAAATCAGAAAAAAGATCTGAATATTCAACTGACAGGAGAGCAACTCAACTGACCACCAGACAGATTGATACTGAAATTCACTGGCAGTAATAAAGATGTAAATTTATGTAATATTGAAAGATTCCATTACACCCATCAAATTGTCAAAGTTAAATTAAAATATCACCTATTGCTAGTAGGGGAGGGAAAATGCATGCACATTTCTATGACATACAATTTATCACTACCTTTTAGGAAAGGAGTCTGACTATATCCATCAAAATTAAAATGATATAGATATACCACCCAGAAGTTTCAAGTATGGAAATATGCCTCAGAAATAAAAGCAGCAATAAATAAGATATGCTTACAAAAGCATTTATGATAACTGCTTAAAGTGAAAACAGTGGTGCTAAAGTCCATGAGCATCAAAGCAAAAAAGGAGTCAATAAATAACGTACATTTACTTCACAGAAATTTATAGTCCTGAAGAATGAATTGGAGATATAGTTGTTATTCTGTGAGCTACTAATGAGAAAAGTAAAATTTAGAGAAAGTTGTATAATACGATTCCATATCTTCAAAAGTAACATAGTGACAACATACCCTTATGTGAATGTAACCGAGTATGTGTGTGCTCGTGCTGATGTTAACCGTTACACGAGGAGAAAGCACAGCAAGTTGTGGATGTGGAGTATGTGGGGATATGGCAGAAATCATGAGTTTTAGAGGGAAGAGAGCACAAGGAAAATTCAAAATACTGTTCCTAACACAATTGTTTTGAAACAATTTACTCCCTCTTATAAATTGTACCACTAATATAATTCTAGAAAATGAAAAAATAAATAGACTACACTGGTCATTTGCATGATATATTTCAGATTTTAGGACGTTGAGGAATTATGTGTTCAGGATAGTCCTTTCATGGAAGTAAGCTGCCGCAGCCGCACAACCAAAGCCAGGAGAACGGCGGCCCCTGCACGACTGCAGGAGCTAGCAAGGCAGGCCGCAAGGGCTACCAGAGAGCAAAACATCACCAATGGGATCACACCAGGAGCTCTCTCAGTGTGACCCATCCCCATCACCAAACACATGCAGTTCCTCTGAGCTAATAGACTTGGATGTGGGAAGTTGGTATGAACCATTTTCTCCACATTGGTTTTATTGTAAGATAGTAGAGTCTAAGGAGCAGGGTTCCTTTGAACTCTAGGGATTCCAGGAGCTTGAGGAGGCATTTATGGCTCTGGAAAAGATTGTAATGGGAGAGCTGTCCCCACTGATGGGGACAGGTATGATGACCACTTGAGGGAAAGGATGCCATATGCTGTATCCTGGGATGAACATGCATCAGAAGTGGCACAATGTATCTGGTTTAACAAGGGAGACAAAGACAAGAAATATATTCATACTGAGAAGGCTTCAGCTAAGTTTGGAGGAAATTTATATGGTTGCTGTGACTCTGGATGAATGGAAAAAGAAACTGGAGTTTCATAACAGCAAAATTATGATAGCACACAATCCAAAGCTCATGATGCATTATCAGAGAGTTTTAGGATCTGATGAATGAGATTCAACACCCACTGACCAAGGTCAGCCAAGATCAGTGAAGAGAGGTTTGAGAACATCCCTGTTGGCATTCAGGGTAGAGAACCTTTACAGATAGATTACTTGGTCTTTGTAGTCCATGGGATTGGACAAGCTTGTGACCTCCCATTTCAAAGCATTATACAGTGTGTTACTTATTTTTGTAATTGTTTTCCTTGACTTGCTACAGACACATTTTAAGAAAGCTCAAGAAAGTCAGCAGATTAGAAGAGTAGAATTTCTTCCGACTGATGTAACTATAGATGGGTAGCAAATAACCTTGCCCAGCATTAACTGCCCCAGGCACTTGACCAAAGACATGGTTGGTTCTGGTTGTCTTCTACAACAGCCCCAGGCTATTATGGATCAAGTAGTTTCTAAAATGAACTCAATATACTTATATACACATTTTCTACAGAATCATCCTGATTTCAAAGGGGTGTATCCATTGCTGGTCATAGTTTAGGTTTGCTCATATTGTGGGATACCCTAACAGATCAGAGAGATTCTTTAGGGGCTGTTGACTGTTAAAAGAATTTGCTAAATGTTCTGGATAATGCAGATACACCAACACTGGAGGAAGATTTGAAGAAACTTCTACTCTGAGAAGGAGAAAGTAGATAAGGAAGCTCTCACTTTATATTCAGAGATTACAGGAAATGGCAACTTCCTTATAGCCAAGAAAGAAGTTGTTAAACTATTTCAGCACCAGAGGAAATTCTCTGGGTATTAACTGATCAACCATACAGTCAGGTTCAAGGTGAACATCCTCAAAGAATCTGAATCCTGCAGCGGTACAGATGATATGAGAAATGATGAATATCCAGATGCCGGCATTGGGCATGTATCTGTAAAGTATCCTTATTCTTCTACAAGCCAGAGATCTTTGCATTTGGATCTCCCATTGGAATGTTCCTTACTGTCTGAGGCCTAAAGAGAATTGATTCCAACTATGAATTTCCAACATGCAAAGGTTCTTCAATATTTATCATCCTTCTGACCCTGTGCCCTACAGGACTGAACCAATGGTGGTTCCAGAAGTGGAATGTGAGCCAAAGCTAAGCCCACATCATAGAAGAAAAAAGAAAATTTGCTTAGGACAGAGAGAGAACTTGACCAAAATGAGTATGGACCTTAACAGTAACTGTCTAGGATCACTGTAGATGGCCTAGAAGTCTTTCACCAGAGTTCCTTATTTTTATATATTGCCTTATAAGCTTCAGGCAGTACAGAAGAAGCTAAAGCAAAACCTGGGTCAAGCAAATTCGGAGAAGGCCAGTATCATTAACAGAGCAGACACCTGTGCAGCAGGTGAAGCGGAAGCTCCACCCATCGACGTGGGAATGCTGAGTACAGGCCAGTGCATTGACTGCATACTACAGGAGAAAGCCACTGAACATTTTAATGAATATTTATTTGCTTTAAAAAGTCAGCAATACTCCCGGGAATCTGAAGCTAGTGTTGCTGGTGTTGCTGGTCCTCAGAGAGAGCTACCAAGCCCAGCGTGTCTTCCTTGACCAGCTCTTACATAGAAATGACCTATCGTTGGCTGCTTTGCACCAACATTCAGGAACCTTTCCCCAGAAAATCCACCTGTTTGTCACTGCAGTTTCCTCTCCTCTGCTGCAACATTTCCTGCCACTTACTCACTTTTGAGGTCTGGGGAAAATAAACTTCCATTTTGAAAGTCAGTAGGAACAACCAAGGTGGTCCTCGGTGTTGCACCTGAGATCTTCCCATTGAATTGCATTCCCAGACTCTTTTTGTTTTCTTAACTTTGAGATGGAATCTTGCTAAGCTGCTGAATAGCTCAGGCTGGACTCAAATGTACAGTCATCCTGCATCAGCTGTCCAGAGTGCCAGGATAACAGACAGTTGCCTCTACACCAAGCCAACCCTATTAGTTTTTACCACTTGCTTTATGTAAACACTTGCCATTCCTCGTACCTGGGAGCACTTGTGTCTTTGAAACTCTAGTGATGGTACATAAGTATACAAATGCCACACTTTATTGCTTACTACGGGAGACAACATACAGACTATTTTTGGTTTGACTTGTTGAAGTTGTTAAGAAATTTTTATAGGATATTATTCCTTAACTTTAGAAAAACCTCTAATTTGGAAGCAGATTATTGAGATTTAGATGGCATGTTGAGATATATGCATCACTAGTGTTTCTTGAAACCAAAGGATAAGCCTAAATGGATATAAGAAAGGCTGCGGGGTGACTTTTTGAGACAGCATTTCTTTCCTGTGTATGCTGTGTAAAGAAAGATTAAAGTGTAGCTTAATAAAAGTATTGATTAAATCTCTTACAATAAACAGACTTATTGCTTGGAAGTATTGATGCTTTCCAATGTTTTTACAAATGTTTAAGCTGCTGTAAGTCTAAACAGAACAATTTAGTTATATTATATACATATTTGTAAAGCAAGATGTTGCACGTTGTAGACCTAACCTTTTATACCACACTCCAAACTGGGAGACTGTAGATGAATTTTCACTTCATTCACTTAGTTATCTGATACGAGCTTCTACTTTTTTTTTTTTCTAGTAGTAGAACTGGGCCTGGGGCCTTTGCACTGAGCTATGTTCCTAGCCCTTCTATTTTCTGTTTTGATTTAGGGTCTCATTTGTCTGCTCAGGCTGAGCTTGAACTTGTGAATCTCCAGTGTCAGCCTTGCAGAGCATGGAGATTACAGGTGTGTGTCAACATGCCCCAAAGAGCTTCTATTCTTATGCTGAGGGTAAAGCTGTAGAAAGTGAGAAAGCTGAAACTCATAGCCTTTATAGCTGCTTAGATTGTAAACAAGGTCCTTTGGTGGTGCATTTGTGGTGAAACAGAATTTAAGTCATCTGACATTCCACTAGGATGTGTTAGATTTTTCTTTAAAACCATTTTGGAAGCCAGAAGTGGTGGTGCATGACTGTAACCCCATCACTCTGGGCAGCTGAGGCACAAAGATTGCAGGTTTAAGTCCAGCCTGGGCAACCCAGTGAGGCCTTATCTCAAAAAATGGAAGTAACTGTATATATAGCTCAGTGGGAGGGCCCTGGTTCAATCTGCATCAACACACACACAAACACACACACACACACACACACACACACAAGAACATCATTGTCTTCTTAGGTGCTGTAATCCAGAATCCTTATTTAAAATGCTCTTGTCACTGGCAATGTTCTTTGAGCATGTAGTTTGGCTGGGGAAGTTCCTTACTGTGAAATAATAATCAATACCCATAGGGCCCAAGGGAAGGCTACTGCAGAGTCACTGTCAGCTTAGTAAAGCAGTGGCACTTAATACTCACTGTAGTCATCCCTTAAACAACAATTGTCTTTATCTTTTTATGATCCAAAAGGAAAAAGGTAGTGAACTACTGCTACCCAAAGGCTATGAAAGGAAGGGAGGAGTGTGCAGGTTAAGCCTGGCCTTTCCTTACATGTGCTTATGAATTAGGGCTGAGTGAAAGTTACTGAGAAGTTACAGATACATGGATCACTTCGCTGTATAAATTCCAAATAAGGGCCATTGACAATTAGGTAGCACTTGCACTTGTTAAAAGGTAATCCTTTGTCAAATTGCTGTCTGCAATTTTACATTTACTTTCCACATTAACAGAATAAGTGCTATTTAAGAGTAAACTAAAAGATAACCAAGAATGGATCCTTGTAACCAAAGATGGACAGCCTGACCCTGACATCTAGGTGAGCTACTGTACTAAGAAACATTCCTGCCAGGTGTGGTGGTGCTCGCCTCTAAGCAGCACGCTGATGCAAGAGGATTGTTGTGAATTCAAGGTCAGCCTGGGCTATATTTTAAGTTCAAGGTCAGCCTGAACTATATAGCAAGACTGTGTCTTATAAAACAGGACAAACAAAACAACTACAAAAAGAGAAATATTTCTTTCCTAGTAGTAAGAGGAGGTAACTATAAAAGAGCTTTATGTCATCCACCTGTATAGTATCATGCCTATATAACACAGGAGAGTAAGCTTGGTTCAAACCCTTTGTTCTCTGACAGATTACTTAGATTGCTGCCCTTGTATCATTTGCAGTCTCTTGACTGATCTTACTTTGGAACTACTGTAACACCATTCTGTATATATTCTTAGCTGCAGAACTATTGTTGCTTATCTCAGTGAAAGGTTGTTTGCATGGAAAGATTAATGCACTCATTACCTTGCTAATATTTTGTACTTTTGAAATGCTTGTGTTTGTGATTATATTTAAAACTTTAGTAAATGTTAAAATAAAATCAGTTAAAATAATAAATACACACATATTTCTTAAATATGCTTGTATTATGAATTAACTGAACCAAAGATGTGGAAAAATAAAATCTATAACTGATTGTTAACATTGATTATCATAAGATGGTAAGAACAAATTAAAGATATGCTTTGAGAAATAAGTAAGTTTTTCTTTCATAAGATTTTGTAGCAAATTACCTAACATTACAAAAAGCATTTATTAACATGGACACTTGCAAAATAATAAATAAAATTTAAGAGCAGAATTTTTTATTATATATATATTTTTTATTTCAGATTACTCTGATTAAAGGCTTTGATCTGTGTTTCCATTGAGGATATTGAGCTAACCCAGTATTTTTCTCTTAAATTCATGGGAGATTAATATGTGAGTCATTTTCTTCCTAAGACTTTATCCCTTTTTTTTTGACTGAGAATCAAACTCAGGACCTAGGGCTTGCCAGGCAGGTGCTGTGCCCCTCAGCTATATCCCCAGCCTTGTATTTTCTTATCTATTTAACAAATTTTATTGAGTACACACACTATACATGAGACTCAGTACTAGGTATTTGTCACACAGTGATTTAGGAAATACAGTTTTTATCTTAACTATTGAGAACAAACTTCATAAAGGTGCGTGCATACATTGATACAGTGCTTCTCTAGGAGGAAATGAATAGGGTGTTGCAATAGAGAACAAGTTGGGGAATGGGTCACTTAGGCTATAATAGAAAGCTTCTTTGAGTAAGGACATTTTAAAATGCAACTGAGAGAAGAAAGCACACTCCAGGCAGAAGGAACAGAATATGCACAAGTTCCCAGGTGGAAACAGATGCATGTGTTTGGGGAGAAAAGAAAGATGACTGCATCTTCAATTTTTTAGTTGTGGTTCTCTTCTGGAACCAGGTGTATGCCTGTAATCAAGAGGCTGAGGCAAGAGGATCTCTAGGGGTTAAAGTTTAGCCTGGGCTCCACAATGAGTTCAAGGTCAGCCTGAAGCACATAGCAAGGCTCTGTCTCAAGAAACAAAAGGGTTGTTGTGATTTCTTTGTGGCAAAGAATTTGGAAAAGGGCAAGGTGAGGAATGAACCTTCTCAAGTTGAGGATATAGAACATGTTCCCCTGGGCCACGCTGTTTGTATTAGTAATATAGGGCAGTGGAAAGAGTCCGTATCTGTGCTTTTAGAGTGGGAACATACAGACTGACAGATGAGGAAGTGAAAGAAATAAACGTTAATTTGTACATTTTAAAATTTAATTTTCATTGGTACATGTTTGCACTGCATGTTTATGTTTCTTGTGTGGTGCTGGTACATCTACATTAATAAATCTTAATTCTTTTTTTATCCTCTTCCTCTCTGTCCCCCTTCTCTCTGTCACTTGGTTTCTGTACCATTTGAGAAAAATGAGCTATTTGCTCGTATTTACATTGTGGTGCTATGTACTAATACGGGGGAAAGCTTGGAAGCATATTTAACACGGTGCCCGAAGCAGACACTGCGATCACATACAGCAGGGTCCTTAGAAGGTGACCCCAGAAACTCAGATAAGGGACTGAGGAAGCAGCAAGGACAGACAAAGAAACTGGAACTGGGTATGTTCCCAGAAAGACTAATACCACAGCCTCATTACTCAGACCCCACCAAAAAACTCAAGAAACAAGCCCAGATTCCTGAGCATCATCCAGACTATGGTGTTTATTTGTATACCAACTCCCATCTGTACTCACTGTGGGTAATTCATTCTCCAGGATCTGGTCGGAGCATACCCTACTGTCCAGAGAAAGCCCTTAGATAAAGGTTGCGTGTTCTGAAAGTTGGATATCAAGCTGGCAAGAAGTGAAATGGAAGGCCGAGGAGACACTGGCAGAGTACGGGTAGTGTCTGCTATAGGCTTTAGGAAGAAACTTGAGACCTCAGCTTTAAGTAGCAGAATGCTATGAAACAAAGAGGAAAACATTTCAAGTGTATATTGGAAAAATAAGAACAGAGCATAGTGCATTATACTAGCTGTTTGATTTGTTGAGTTTTAATAGGTATACTTAAAGCAATGTGAAATGATAAGGCGATTGGTCTGTCCTCAGACTAGAGGCAGCAGACAGCAAGTTAGGGCACTTGATGGTATAGAGGCAAAACTGAAAGTGGCTCAGTACTGGTCACTGAGAAACTCCAACTCAGAGCTCACATAAGGTGCAAAACTGGCAAAGAAGACCTAGAAAAGCAGCCAGGAAAGTGGTAAGGGATCCAGGAAAGTGTGTGAAAGAGAGATGAGAAGAGTACTGAACTGTGCAGGAGGACAGCAAATGGTGGAAAAAGAGGCCCGAAGCTTATTTTCTGCCCCAAAGAAAGTTCTGCTTGTGACTATCTGTACACAAGACCACATTTGTGAAAAATAAGGTCTTACTACTCCCCACTGTCTGTCCTCCACTTTGGTCCTTGTTTACACTTTGGGATTCTCACACAGGAGAAATGGGCAATATGCAATATTGGACCCGTGTGACTTGAGATGGATGTCTGGCTCCGCCAGCATTCATTCCAGTACGCCTCTCAGAGTCAGCACTTACTTCACCTCAAAAGGAATTCCAGGGGAAACGGCGTGGTTAGACTGCACTGAGTGAACTAGGAGCACAAAAGAAGACAAGGCTCGGAGCAAACAGTACAAGGGTCTTGTTGGACCCTCTCTTACTCCTCCTGGAGGCACCTAGTCAGAATAACTAGCAGCATAGCCTATTCACAAACCTGAACTGGCTGCTGCTCAAATACTTGTGAAAAATTTACTTGGCGTGAACCCCTCGATGACCAGACTTACATGCTACCTGCTGGTCCTACCTCAGGAGGAAGACGCCCACTCCCTAGGCAGGGAGAGCATTTCAGTAAAGCATAGGGGATGGACCTGCAGCATCTCCTCTGCTTATCAAAATGGGGGCTCAGCTCAACACCAGCCAACCCCACATTCTCACTTGAGGAAGGAGATGATTACCACAGGGGCTTCCTGCAAAGAACAGAGACTAGATGTATGTGATCCAGGTAGGGGGCCCAGGCAATGTCTCAGCTAAGCCTGAAGTCCATCCCAAAGCACTGCCTAGGAAGGAGGCAAATATCAACCATGCATCTATACTCAGCATAGCAGTTTGTCCTCATGATCATGGCACACAAAGGCTCCCCACTTTTTAAATCTATTCTGAAGCTCTGCCGCTATATGGAGCCCCGAACTACTATCAGGCAAGTGACTACACACCGTTTCCTGGACCAAACAGTTATGTAATGTCTACCAAGTGCTAATGCTTTCACCTCATTGCAAAGTGCAGCTAATAGAGCTCAGCAGAGAAGCTGGCGGCAGGCTCTGCCTCATTACTGCCAGCTGTGGTACCCAGACTCACACCCTAACCTTCATGGTAAAGGTGATTCCTGCAAAAACTGTGTGTGAAACATAAAATAGTGGTTGTTGCCTCAAATGCACAAAGAATTTAAAAAGAATCAAGGAATCATGCCACTTCCCAAAGAAACTAACAAATGCTGATAAGGCTGCAGGGAAAAAGGAACTCTTTTACATGATCAGTGGGAATGTAAACTGGTACAATCAATATGGAAATCACTACAGAGATTTCTCAAAAATCTAAAGCTAGGAATTTCATTTGGCACAGCTATTCTGCCTCTAGGTATCTTCCCAAAAGAGTTAGACATATCGTATTACAGTGAAACAGGCATAGGCATGTTTATAGTAGCACAATGCGTAATAGCTGAATCTCAAAATTGTGCCTATATCTACCAATAGATGAATGGATAAGGACAATATAGTAGTTACACATAATGGACTGCTACTCAGCCATGAGACAGAATAAACTTTAGTTATCTGTAGGAAAATAAATGCATTTTGGGGTCATAATGTTAAGCAAGTGAAATAAATCAGACACACAGTTTAAGCATTGGTTTCTCTTATATGAGAAATCCAAAATATAAAAAAGAACAAAATAAAATATAGTGGAAATACGGAGATAGATCTTCTGCAAATGGGAAAGTACTGAGAGATGAAGAGAAGGTAAAGGAAAGGGAGGAAAAAGAAGTAAGATGTGTTACATACATAGAACAAGTCACCAGGAGGAATGAAATGTATTAATGAAAAATGGGAACTGGAAAAAATGGCAACACTGGGCCCATAAAGAATGAACCATGAAATGACTGACAAGGAGTTCAGAATGAGTCTCTTTAAAACACTCAATAAAGAACAAGAATATAGATAGAAAATAAATGAAATATAGAAAGTAATAACCAAATTGGGAAGTTTGATAAAAAATATAAACAATAAAAATAGAAATCCTAAAGATGAGTAATAACACAATAACTGAAGAAAACTTCAGTAGCGAGCTTGATCAAGCACGAGAATTGATGAGCTTGAGGAATAACATCTGAAATTATTCAGTCAAAAAGCAAAAAGAAAAAGTACAAAAAAGAATAAAGAAAGCCCACGGGAAGTAAAAGATACCATCAAGAGACCTAGCTTCCCTTAAACAGGAGTTTCTGAAGGAAATGCAGTAGCCAGTTAATAAAAACAAGACCCAGTGATACACTGACTATGAGAAACACTTCATTTCTGCAGACATATTTACTAGTGATAATATCACACTATGAACAGTTATGTTTAAATATATAGCATATTTATGACATGTATGTTTTATATGTATATTTTCATAACTGTATATAAAGAAAGAGACTAATGCTGAAATGAAAATATTAAAGTGGTGAAATAAATGTTATATTTAATGTTTTATCCCAGATTTTTTAGCTTTATCATTATTTGTACAAAAAGATTATTATTTGCATAAAGATTGATTATTATCTGCATAAGTTGATTATTATTTGATTATTATTTGCATAAAGAGATTATTGATTATTATTTGCATAAAGGGAAACAATTGCTATTTAATAAATACAGGAGTGGATTTTTATCTCTCCTCATTAGGCCCCCAGGAGTCACAGGCTTCAGTGGTATGTAGAAAAAAGTCACTCTCCTCTGTTTAAGAAAGGGTAAATTGTGTACAGCAAATCTCTGTTTTTTAGAGTTCATAAAGACAAATAAAAATGTTAAAATAATATTAACTTAAAATACCAGAACAATGTGAGAAGACCCAATTGTAACTCCCGTGAACCAAAGTGACAAGTATCTCTTTGGAAAGAAAATTCAGTGAGATACAATTAAAGATATAATCAGAACACAAAACAAGAAAGTATGAATAAAAGATGTAGGACTTTGCACCGCATCTGCAGACAATGGATGCTGGGAGTTGGAAGTGACTCAGAACAATGCAATGATGATGAGCTGAGACAACATGACACATACTGGGTAAGTCAACGCTTATGTGTAGCTCAAGCAAACCACGAGTTAGGCAGACTAAAAGGGTCCTGTCCCCAAGTGGAAATAAGAAGCATGAAGCTTGGGTTAGAAAGACCTAAAGCACTTTCAGCTATTCCCAGATAATTAGGGCAAAAGGTTGGGAGACAACTAAAACACAGAACCCTGGCAGCTGAGAATGCATCTCACGACGTAGCCTTACTCTCACTCACTCATTTTAACGAAAAATATTCAGGTATTTTAGTAGTAACTGCATGACATGAAAGAGTAAATGAATTACCTCCTTTTCGCAGCTACAGAAGTATGTAATAAAGGAGATGTGTCAAAAAATGTGAATATAAACATATTAATGGATGTGAAGTATATATAATCCTCTAAGATCTCAATAAAGCCTTTCCACAAAATTAGTGTATGAATGCGTAAATAAGAACAATATAGGAAACTAACTGTGGTGGAACATGCCTACATTCCCAGCACCTGGGAGGCAGGAGTGCACAAGTGTAAGACAAATTGGGACTATAAGTGAGATCCTCTATATATCCATATCTAGATATTTATATTATTGATTGATATATTTATATTATATTGATATTATCAGTACTGATATATGTGAGTAATCAAAGCCATTTTGAAAAAAGAGGGGGACATACCTTTACAAGAAGACAAAACATATCACATAGCTACAGTAATTCAAGCAACATAATTATGGTTCAGAAGTAAAATACATCTTCATGCAATGGATAACAATGTGCATGTATGCAAGAGAATCTGTAATATAATAAAAATGATGAAATAGTTATATCTTTTACACATAATAAAAGAAGAATTTGATGCCCATTGATCCTCAATATCTTAATGAACTCTGCTGGAACAGGTAGTTAATGTAGAGTTGCTGAGAGTAGATAGACATATCTTCTCCATTCATACATTTAAGAACTAGGGTGGGCCAGGGATATAGCTCAGTGGCACAGGTGCCTGCCTGGCAAGTGCAAAGTCCTGAGTTCAATTCTTGGTACCAAAAAAAAAAAAAGAAGGATTAGGAAAATAACAACAGCTTATCAGTTCACTGTCATACTGTGACACAGATTTGTCTAAAGTCCAAAGTAATTAGTTATTTAGTTTTTTAACTCTTACTGGTAGACACCAGTGGGAAATGGCCACAAATGTACTTGAGCATAATCTGAAAGATTATTCTAGAGCTCTTTTTCCTTCCCATTGCCTTCTTTATGAAAGTTGGAGGCAAGTGCCTGAGGGATCATGACTCTAACTTAGTCAAGCACCATATGCAGATCTGAAGTTCATTCGGTTGTACAAGTCAGATAAGCTCTCAGGGAGGTATATCTGCACTTCAGGTATAATGTCCCTGTGAATGATGACCATCTGTTAATGACAATTCCTGGTCAAACCTTTTGATAATCTGCTTGACTCTATTGTCTTTTCTTTTTTTAATTTTAAAAATAAAAAACTAACAAAACAACAATGAAGACAAAATCAAAACAACACAAAAACAACAAAAATGATACACGACCTCAAAACAAAATGATAGGAATTTACAATGGTTGTTACATTACATACTGTTATCTTCAACAAAGTTGCTCAGTCCACCAGACGTGAGAACCAAACAATCAAAGACAATAACAAGTAATAAAAAAACAAAATGGAAATGATGCAGAGCTTCACCATACAAGTTGGTAGGAGGTCAACAATGGTTCATATACTGCATATTGTTGTTTTCAGATCAGTCATTCTGATTACCAAATTCAAGCATGCAAAATTGGTCAAGAAAAAAGAAAATTTTAAGCATTGACTGTTCTCTTCAATAAACCTCATATATCAGCAATACACCTGTTCCAGCTATCCTTTATATTCATGTAGATTTTGTAGCCAACTTATCCTTGATTCTTGTGTTAACATTTGGCACCTGCCACTCTTGTATCTCATTGAAAATTCACCCATCACTCTTATCTCCCTATGGGTTCGAATATGTTCCAAACAATCTGCACCAATTTTTCCAAGTTTATGCCACCATAAACTCTAAATTTCAGTCATTAGATAAAGCAACTTCATTTTCTCCACAATGCCTTGCAATAGAATTCTGAATATATTTGTGTGTTACTCAAATAACAGTTTGATGCTTGGCTCTTGGGAGCCAAGATATCTAAGCCCTTTGGATATATTGTCTGGTGAGTTTACTTGAGGCACTGAAGTCTGTATCAACAATGTGATTTGTGATGGAGGCCTTGGGTCACACAGTGTAAGACTGAATTCTAGAAGGCCTGCAGGGCCATGGAGATAGTTCCGGGGCACAGCTCTGCTTGGCAAGCACAAGGTCCTGAGTTTGATTCCTGGTTAAAATATATATATATATATATATATATATATATATATATGGGCTAGAGACTCAGATCAGCTATCTGGGTAGTGACTAATACCAGTAAAGCTTGCTGGAGCTCCTCCAGTGGGCGTCACTCTGTGCAGATTTGCAAATGTCACTGGTGGGTGAAATAAGTTGTGTCAGCATTTCTTCACTGGGAGTGGACAACTAGAAGTGTTCTTCCCCAGGTCTTGTCCTACCTGTCTCTTTGCTGATTCCTTTTGCTAACTATAACTATATCCTTTTGTTTAATAAATTATGCACTATGTTATGTAGTCCAATGAATAAAATCTGTCCAGCCTGTCCTCATTCTTGATTTAGAACCATCAAAGCCTATCATAAGCAGGCCCTCAGATCTATATTAATATATTCATATAATTTATCAAAATCTTTCATTTAATTTCCAGTAAAGGAGAGTAAATTATGAAGATGTGAATAGTTAGGTGAGGAGATGGTCTAAAATTGGTAAATTGAGATACTTAAAAGCTAATGGTAAGTCCTTTCCTAATCTCAACTCCTTCCTTATGATTGTATGATAATAGAGATGGAAATGTTAAAAAGAACTGTAAAAATGAATAAACCTTAAGAATAACGTTTTAGAAAATAATAGAGCTATATATGATTGTTAAAGAAAAAATTTTATATTTGCCTAAATAAAATAATTATTCTGCTCAATTTAACATGTATCAGATCTCATTAAAAGCATTACATTTAGATTATATGTTGTCTTTTAATAAAAATCAATTTTAATATCATAATTAAAATGAAAAGTTTCAGCAAATAAAGTGTTTGAAGATGGCTTCATGGCTCTGGACATGTTCAGTCTATTGGAAAGGTAATATAATGTGATTGTCTAAGGATATATACAGAGCCATTTTCAAGGAGATTTAACTCATTTTTTGCTCCTTCATAAGGAGATAAATGTGATTTTGGGAAAGTAGTCAAATTAAAGTACAAGAGATTGGATGAAGGTAGCTACATATAAAATGTATACTATGCTGCCCAGACTTGATCTATAACAATTCCTTTTGTTCTAGCTCAAATTGACCATTGACATCTGGGAATTCATTTACTGTGTTGCAGTAAGAAAAGGGAACTTCAAAATGTATTTGCTAGCTCATACAGAGGGAACATTTTAGCAGATATTTGGATGGGAAATTGTTGCAGGCATACTCCTAGGATCTTTTAAGCAGTTACTTTTTAAACGTTGTGCTATCTTATTTTGTAATTACTGATGTTTGTTTTTTCTTAAAGGAATGTAATTTCTGAAAGTTTGAGAATATATTCTATTAGATTTTGTATCCATACTATGTTACCAGCATTTTCTACATTTGTAATGCTTAACAGAGAAAAAAAGCCATGATAGAATATAAAACTAGTCTGGGAAAATAAGTGACTCAACACAATAAATTTTGGTAAGATGAATTCAAGATTCCACATATGGTTCTAAAAGTTCAAATAATGGAGCACATAAGATTTTAGACTGTAGCCAGCAGTATAATCTCATTGTCCAAAAAACATCAGTTGGAAAACAGTATCTGAATAAAGACTTTTTAATTTTTGAATGCTGGTTATAGCAGACATAAAATAGAGAATTTATTTCTGCATGATATTCTTTAAAAATTTCAAAAAATATAATCTGGATTAGTGGCATTAGAGGTAAAGAGAATGCTAAACTAGAAAAACATGTAGAAGAATTGAAGATTTTGACTGCTTGCTATTAGATTATTTTAGAAAACAGAATATGCACAGGAAACCAGTGGTATGAACTATTCAAAGAATTGCTAACATGTCAACAAAATGGGATTCTTTTCCCCATGTGATTTTTTTAAAATTTTAAAGAGTAAAAGAAGGATAACACAGTAATGGGGGGCTTACCAAATTACAAACAAAGTGGTAGGAAATTATCAATGGTTGTTGTTTTACATATTGTTATCTACAAGATAGTTTCTCAAGAAAACAAACGGACAAGTAATAGTGAGTTACAGACAAAAGTGGTAGGTTATTATCAATGGTTGTTGTACTATACGTTGGTAACTTCAAAGTGGTTTCTAAAGAAAATAAATAGAGCTATATATAAGTGACCAATTGAATATTCATCGACTATCCTCAATGATTATTGTAGGAAAGACATAGTAATAAACATACATCCATTTACGAAATAGCATAGGAACAATACAAACATTACAGAGTTATGGACAGATTAGTAGGAAAATATCAGTGGCTGCTGTAATACATAGTGGTATCTTCAAAGTGGTTTCTCAGGAAGACAGAGATACACAAGAAAGATCTAACAAGTAGTTACAGCCTAAGGGTTGTGAAAAATAGCGGATTACCTCCTCACCAGTGACTCCTTTCACTGAGGTGTGATGGCTGGAAGGAAGGCCAGGATTGAAAAGAAGGACTGAGAGACTTGCACCTGTGTCTAGCAACAGGCTGTTTTCTTTTTCCTCTATAGTCATGATTACTTGGGGCTCCTCCATGGAGATGACAGTCTGGCCAGAGGGAGAAGGCAGAGTATGCCCCAGGCCCCCTCATTGCTGTTGGACTAACTGATAGGATAGGTCTGAGCTCTGGGGCCTCCGTTTCAGAGGGCAGACCGATCTCCAGTGGTCACCTTTGCATTCAGGGGATGGCCCAGGGGGCTTCTTAGGGCAGTTCCTCTTGAGGTGGCCTGGATTTTAACAGTGGTAGCAAATGAATGCAGTCGTCGAATCTTGGACCCCAAGAATTAGACTTAGGGTCTGTTTCTCTTAGTGCTGCAGCAAAAGCAGCTGCTTTTTCTCAGTCTCTTTGTTTTCTCTCCTTGGCCTCCACCTAGTCATGGCTATAGAATACTATGGAGGCAATTCTTACTAACATCTTAAGTGATGTTAGTAAGTGAAAGCCATTTTTTTGTAGCTTTTCTCTCCAGCCTCCCAGCACATTGGGACCCCGCAACCACTTATCGTCCTCTCCCCAACCGTCAGCACAGGCAGCAGGAATCTCAGTGCAGACCTCTTCAGAGCTCCACATGCTCCTCCACTGCAGCCTGTACTGTCAGGGGAAGAATGGCTTCCAGGGGGTCTCCCCAGATATTGCACAAGGTCCTCTGGTTTCCATCTTCCAAACGGCTCTCGTGACCCCGGTAAACTAGACCTCTGAGTCTTTGGGTGTAGTCTGTATTCTCATGTTCTCCAAGTCCTTGTTTAGCAGCTGCTACTCCACTGACTCTGGATCTTTCTGGTTCTCAACAGCAGGGGCAAGAGTGACCCTTTGTGTGGCATGTATTCCCAGAGGTTTCTCCATGTCGAGATGATTCACACACGTCCTTGGATGGGCCTCTACAGACGGCACTTGGCAGGCCAATTGTGTCATTGTTTCTCTGTGCCATGATAATTCTGGACCGCATGGAGGTGGCTGGCATGAGGGCCGGCGTGCGGCAGCGCGTGCTGCCATGCAGTTTCCCAGGTGCCCGATGCCCACCTCCTGGGTGCCTGTGTGGCTAGGGTCTGACCCAAAGGCCAGCGCTCCCCGCTGCATGGCTTCCCAGGTGCAGGCAGCCCACCTCATGGCTCCCCATGTGATCTTGTAAGGTAACACTGGGACATACACTTTATTTCCTTTTTTCAGATCCATAAACATACCTCACACACTATTCAGGTTTATCACAAAGAAGAGACTGAATTGAATTCCTTACCAAAGGAATTGTGTGTCAGCTAATCACAATTTTGGGGAAAGGAGATTGATGGAGACCACTACAGAACGGCTCTGAGCAAGATTTAAATTAACCACTGGGCTTTGCATGTTTACTTGTGAGTCAGTGGTCCCTACTGAAACCTTCAGTGGCAGGTGGAGCCCTGATGCTGCGAAGGAAAGAGAAGGCCACAGCTAAGAACACCTGGCTCCAACCTCAACTAACCAGGTAAAGACTGCAGCTAGGGTGGAGACTTTGCTGGAGATAACACAGTTCTCCTACATTACCATAATGTCTTACTTGGAGAAGTCCTTGAATGGGTTCCCGCCTTTCTTCAGTATTCCCCTCCCTTGTTTTGATAATTAAATAAATACAGCCCACCCAGAGAAGATCTCTGTCTGAACCCCCAGGGAATCTCAAATTCTGTGAGAGGGTTTTGATTCTCCTAGAGCCCTAAAATCATATCACTTGGCCTATTTATTTAAGGCTTTGCTATCCACACATTTGGGAGATTGCAGGCCTGATCAGTCCACAGTAACTAAGGGATAATATTAACATATTCGAGAGGAGGCAAATGACCTTCACAGTCCCTGTAATCCTCCTGAAATTCCATAACCCTTCAGTATTTTGATCAGTCCAGTGTTTAACCTTGAAACAAGGGAGACAAGTACATAGTAGTTGGATTCTGTGGCTATATTTCTTGGCAGCATTTCATTTTTTCTCCTGCTAAGCTCTTATCATGCCAGGGAACTATCTGTAAGACCATTTTTAACAGAAATGGATGACCAAAGCCTTTGGAGAGAAACTGCCACAAAGTTTTGCAATGCTGATGATTTAGTATTAATAAAAGAGAAAAAAGCTTTCTTAAAATAACTTTATATTCTCTTGCTAAAAGAAACTGTTTATGTGGTAACACCAGGGAAGACTAAGACCAAAAGGCCCAAGTTTTGTAGGAGAAGCTGTACTGAAAGTAGAATTGAACAAACACTGACTAGCTACCTACTGTATGCCAGGACCTATGATAGAAACATATCATCACATCGAAGGGTGAGAGGTAGGGTGAGCAGGTATGTAAGAAAATACTTGTGAAAATAGAAAGGTATGTAGGAAGCATAAATGCAGTCACCAAAGGGAGTAAGATATCATGAGTAAATCTCAGAAAATTGTGCCTAGAATGGAGTGTTTGGGAGCACTGAGAATGATGCACAGGGACTGGGCCATGAATGCTCTCAGGTGCGAGAAACACGACCCTGGCTTCAGAGGACATTTCTCGCAGTGCTCTTCAGCATAGCTGCTGCTCTGAGGAGTGGATGTGTGTAGCATGGGAAGAGTCTCATAATTAGTCATGTGTTTTCTATTTGAGTTACAGCCCTGAACTACCCCGTGGTACCAATGCTGAATTGCAGTTTTCTGCCTTATTTGTCTGAAGAAGCTTAAGAAATGAAATATCCTTTAATATCACTTAATAATATCCAGAAAATAATTACACAATTATTTCTTCTGTACACATTTGGGAGTATAGGAAGTCACTGCTGACTGCATTAGGACACAACACAAACCAACTTTTACTTAGCAAAAAAATACATATATATACATATGTGTGTGTATAATTATATAATTCATCTAGCAACCTCCACTTCCCCTCACACCTCTGTCCTCCTTTATCAAAATCCTGACCACACCTGGCTCAGTGGTGCAAGTTCATATGAGCCCACCCCTACTCCCTTGCCAGGGCAGGACTCACTAATATCTTCAATGATTCCATTGTAGAAACTGCAGAGCTCCCTCCATCTGCCACCTCTCAGCAGGTTGAGCTCATTACTCCTACCTGTAGCCTCAAAGTAGCTAAGGGATTACAAATTAATAGCTATACAGATCCAAGGTATGTACTACATATATCACACAATCTCATGGCCATCTAGGCAGAAGGGGATTTCTCACCTCCTGAGCCTCTTCAATCCTAACGTCCCACTCATTAGAGCCCTCCTTCAGGCCTCTCTGTTGCTGACATGGGCAGCAGTCCTTCAGTGCAGGGCACACCAGAGCTTTCAGACCCTACAGCTGCCAGAAACACCTTTGAGGATAAAACTGCTAAAGAGGCAGCTGGTCTCCCCTGCCATGCCCCTAAGGGTCAATCTTCACCATTTTTAGAAATCTCTGGTCTACACCCTTTCTGAATACTAATAATAGCAAGACCTTCCCACCAAAGATAGGTGGTTCCTAAGTCTGGGAAATTTCCTCTTCCCTGCTTCACAGGGCCACACCATCCTCTCATCCTTTCATGACAATTTTCATGCAGGCTGTAGACTCCTTGAGCCTCTTATTTGCCTTCCCTCTTGGAGAATTCTTCTTAAAACTATCACTGTTAAATGCTATGTCTGCCATGGACCACACCTTGAGGTTTTCTGAGGTTTCCTCCCCTTCCTCTCTTTCCTACTGACCAAGCACAAGTCTTCTGCCCAACTCAGAACTGGCAAATCATTCTGCCGATATGCTATGAGTATAGACATTAAGACACCTCCTGGTTTGGGTAGACGCCTTTACTAGACAGGTCAAGGTGTTCCCAACAGGCTCAGAGAAGACTTCAGCTGTTATCGACTCCCTTTTGGCCAATATTATTCCCAACTTTGGTCTCTACACATCCATTCAGTCAGCACTTAGTCAAATCACGCCAAAGGTGTCTAGGTTGCTTGGGGTCCAATGGCACCTCCATACATCTAGGGACCTCAGTCATCTAGGAAGACAGAAAGAGCTAACAGCCTGCTTAGGGGCCAGCTCAGTAAATTTACATTTCAGCCTCACAAGGGAGTTTCCCATACCAGTTGCTCTCCTTAGAATCTATGCCACTCCTCAAGAGCCTATGGGATAAAGTCCTTCTGAGCTTTTATAGGTCCACACTTTTTTGCTCAGGCCTGGAGACAGGTCCCCCTAGAGATTATCTCCCACTTCTATAACAAGCCCAAAAAGAAATGTGACATGCTGCTAACCTTCTCTTACCTTTTCCTGACACACCTATAAGGATAACTTGGCTAACAAATTGACTTTGTTAAAGATTGAAACCCCTGGTCCCAGAAACTCAAGTGAACCAGACCCTTCCAAGTCATCTATAGCACTCCAATGGCTGTTCGCCCGTAGGAGCCCCCACTGTGTATATACTACTTTAGAACAGAACTGTGACTGCTGACCATTCACCTGACCTCTCCTCCTCCTCGTGGAAGTCACAAGTACTCTACTTCCCTCAAGCTAACCTGAATTCCAGAACACACTAAGTGCCATGCCCTTACATCCCCTGCCACTTTCTCCACTTCTTTCCAGCAGTCTGTGCTGGTCTTACTGGGTTTTATCCTCAAACCTCCACTCTTGAGTCCTTTTTTTTCCTGGATGGAGGACCTTATGTGTGGCTTCTCCCAGAGATAGCTGCATTGTTTCCCTTCTTTTTGCCCCCTTCCTGTTCAGTGATTGATAGAAAGGACCTTACACACCCTCTGTTTCTACTTTCCTGTGGGTTTCACTCTCAATTCTACTAGGACTCTAACTCAGTTGTCTCTTGCCTCAGGGATGAAATCATTTTTCTGCTCAGGCTGACTTTTGCCCTAGTCAGGCCTTCCCCTCCCCTTCTCTATGACTGTTGGTCCAGCTAGAAGTCTTCTTCCTTTAACCATGCCCCATGGTTGCACCCCCACAGCTTGCCCAATCATTCTTAATTATCTTTACAAAACTTTGCAATTAACTCATTCCTTGCTATACTGCTCCAATCCTACCTTAGCCAAACACTGCTGGCTCTATAATTACCATATCTACAGCACCTATGTGGCCATTTCAGTCCCTTCCCAGGTCTGGGTCTTTACCACTCTCACATACCACTCCCTATCACTGGCAAGACAAAACACTTCCATGCAGGACTGCCAGCATTCCTGACACCTCCAGTCCCATTTCACTAATGCATTTGCATTGGAGAGCTCAGTGAAGCCATATATGGCCCTATAACCACTGATACTACTCTAACCTTCCAAGCTTGTTTATACCCAGCATAATCTGTCCTCTGGTATATCTCCAGGACACTTGCTCCCCATCAGTGTAACTATGTTACTGGCTACTATTACCGGCCTCATAGTATCACCCTAGCTACCAGGCTATTCAGAATGGCCTATTCATCCACCTTATCTACTTTTCTGGGCCTCCCAAGGTTGTGGCAATGTCACTGCTCAATAAACAGTCAGTGTTCTACATGGATGTCATGTCCAATGCATGTGCATTCTCCCACGGACTCCTTGTTGCCAATCTCTCACGTGCTCAGACTCTTTTCTCTTGCCTACATTTGATCACTCCTTGCAGTGGCTCCCAGCAGACATCAAAAGATTCCTCATACAACAGCAAAACAGAACAATAGGTCTCAGTCAAATCCCATACTAGGGATCCCTCTAGCCCCTGACAGGTGCTGCCCTAGCAGGCAGCCTGGGCTTCTGGGAAAGAGGAAATAAAAAAGTCACAAACTATTTAATATTCACCACCAATTCTGTTTACCCAGCCAAGGTGTTTTCTTCCTCTGTGGAACCTCCACCTACTTGTGCCTCCCTACTAATTGGACTGGCATCTGTATGATGACATATCTCATCCCAAAATAGAAATTGCCCTGGGAAATGGGCATCACTGCTGCTACAAGGTCAGGCTCTGCAGATCAGTCTGCTTCCCTGACCCTATTGCTCCCTCTCCCAAGATCTTTCTGACAGCCTCAGGCAAGTAGCTGACTCCACACTTACCTTGCAAAATCAGATATTCTCCTGGGCAGCAGTGACCCTTCAAAATTGTAGAGGTTTAGATCTGCTCACCATGGAAAAATGTGGGCTATGCATCCTCCCTGGGGAAGAATGTTGCTTTTACACTAACCAGGCAGGAATTGTGTGGGATGCAGCCAAAAGACTGAGAAAAGGCTTCAGAAATTAGACAGCACTTGTCCAACGCTTAAACTAATGCTTGGGGCTGAGCCTTGCGGCTTCTTCCACTAACAGTACCTCTTATCTGTATCATTCTCCTCCTTCTCCTTGGGTCATGCCTCCTCAGGCTTTGTCACAGTTTTTATAGGACTTTGTACAGGTGATTACCAACAGAGATATACTGACTGTGACCACTCCTAGGTACAGCCTTGTTCGCCCCAATTTCTCTCCCAATTAGGCTGCATGTGCCACTCTATTTGTCACACCCAAGGTAGCTATGAGAAATAGCACTTTCCTGCCGCTTTCTGGATATAGCAATAAGCAGGTGGGAATCTCATACCTGACCTGAGCAGATCTTCTCAGCAAACAGGTTGACAGAAAACCACTAAAAGTATTGTGCTGTCCTCAGCAAACAGACCACTAGGCCATAAAGAAATTTGGGACTGGACATACACTCTCCCAAGTGCCAAAATGTCCAGCATTGTCTGTACATCTGTGCTGAATGTCCTTGGAAATTTGACTCTACATATTCTACCCAGATTCCTTGAGATTGTATTCCTGTTCCCAAACCCTATACAAACTTATCTTCTTCTCCAGGCCACCTGCACACAGCATTCCAATTTCAGCCTGCCTACGCCAAGAAAGAATACACCCAACCTTCTCTCCACCTGAGCCTTCCCCAGGGTTTCCTCACCACTGTTAGTGACAGGAGATGCCCTCTGCCACACACCTCACTCTCCCTCCTCACTGTCACCAAGTCTGCGCCCTGCTTCCTCACAGAGTCCGGGCTTCCCGTCTTTGATGTTCTGACCTTTAGCCCGATCGGCTCTGCATAATGTTCTTTCTCCTGCTTTCTCTGAGTCAGGCTGTTTTTGTTTTTCCTGGTGCAGCAGGTTACTGCAACACTCATCATACTTGCAAGCCACAGCAATGGACTCTTCCCAACCAAATGAGACGAGCTTTCCTCGGATGAAGTAGAACAGGACAAATTCCCAGACAGAGGTTATTCTAGTAATCATACAAGAAAGACAGACATTCCCCCAAAGAAGTAAGAGCAAGAAGACATCTTTAGGAACAAAATTGGCTAATACAATCATTTTGTCTGTTTATTCTTAGAGCTTATTCTCTAAAGATCTTAGTTTCTGGTCATAGTTAGTTTCACAGAAACAATGAAGGTATAAAAAACAAGCATGTTAGTAATAATTTAGAATAGACATTGCCAGTGAAAAAGAAAACAAAGATGACCTTGATATGTGAGAATTTCTGATATATCCAGGCCATGTTGTTCTCATGTTAGATTTAAACAATCTGAGGTTATGATAAAGTGAGACAAAAGTAAGATCAGTTACATCAATATATAAACTGAGTGGAACAACCACATACATTTAATAAAAAGGGAAATAAACCAGTTCTAAGCCTTATCTCATGAATTAAATTTTTAATTTTTGTTTGTTCCTTGCATGAATCCATCTTTCATTGCTATAATATCCAAGGCCAATTACTTTTAAAAAGAAAAGATATTTATTTAGCTCAGTTTCAGATACTGAAATTCCCAATAGATGTCACAGGCTCTAGTGAGCTTCTCCCCTTCCTTGGCTGTGACACATCATGGTAGATGGCAATGCCAAGGGTATAAGTAATATAAGGGACCACATTTCACTGTAGGAAGCCAGAGAGGATTAGGTGGCCAGCCTTAGGCTTTTACAACAACTTTTCCATGAGAACCAGACAGGGTCCCATGAGAAATACCTTAATCCCTTTGAAGGTTGCCCCTGATGACCTAAAGACCAACACTGAATTCTGTTGCTTAAGTTTTCATCAATGCCTACGTAACCATACTAAGATCAAGCTTCCAACACATGAGCACTTATGGAGACAAATAATATCCCAACCATAACATTCTGCTACTGGCAGAAGCCATATCCATTTTTCTGGTCATAGTTAGTCAGTTTCACAGAAACATTGAAGTTATAAAAACAAGCATATTAGTAACAGTTTAGAATAGACATTATCAATGAGGAAGAAAACAAAGATGGCCCCCAATATGTGAGAATTTCTCTGATACAGACAGGCCTTGTTGTTCTCATATTAGATTTAAACAATCTGAGGTTATGATAAAGTGAGACAAAAATAAGATCAGTTGCAAAATCCATGTACATTTCACAAAGCAAAGTGCATTCATTATATCCTCAATAATCACAAAATCTGAACTGTGCCAGCATTGTTCAAAAAACTAAGTCCAAACTCTCCTGTGAGACTAAAGGCAAATTTAACTATGAGTTTGTGAAAAACAAAAATGAAACAAAACAAAAAAATTTCCAAGATGCAAAGATATCATCAGCACAGGGTAAACAGGATAAACATTCCTCTTCCAAAAGGAGGAATGGGGAAATAGAATTCAATTCTTAGACTAAGAAAGACTGACAACCCAGCAATGTAGACGCGATATCTAAAATTCCAGTTGCAGCCACTGCAGTGAGAATGAGGCCCCAAGGCTTTAGGCAGACCATATCCACAGCTCTGTGGGCCACGGATTTCATGTTTCTGTCAGTGGCTTTCCAAACCCAGGATGGTGCCTTAGCTTTTCTGTTTCTGGGACACAACATCTGACACCCGCAGTTTAAGGAGGAGAAATTTAATTTAACTCATAGTTTCAAGGGGATTCAGTCCATGTGTGACTCGCTGTAAAGCAGAAACAGCATGTTAGAACCAAGCTCATGTAATTTGTGCTACACAGCCTATGCCATTTGTGTTGGGGAACATAATAACCATGTCTGGACATAACACCCAACACCCACAAAGAAGAGAGGTTTCACTTGGCTCATAGTTTCAGAGGGTCCAGTCTATGGTTGGCTGACTCCAAGATGAGAACATCATGGCAGAATGGTGTGGTGGAGCACAGATGTTTAGTTCATAGCAACAAGGAATCAGAGCAGAGGGTGTGTTCCTGAGGGCAAGGGCAATATATTATGCACAGAGCCCTAAGCCACACCTCCATGACCTACAGAGATACATTCAGAAGCGTGCTCTACTGGTCTCCAGTACAGATCCTAAAGCCAGCCAAGTTAACACTGTACCCTAACTACCACAGATGGCGTGTTACTGTTCACTTTACCTATTGAAAATCCCTATTTTCGTTCCATTCCCAAAGCCCCACCTCTTCAATGGTCCTTGCTAGGGTTTCAACTTCTTGGCTTTCAGGCCTTCCTTTGAAATATTAGTGATAGTTACAGTGACCCCTTGATTTGCATGTATACTTGGCACTAGTACAATCTGTTTCTGGGCCTATTTGAGTTAGAGTTTCATACTATGCTCTTCGGCAAGTGACTTTGTCACACTCCTCTCTCTAGCACATTTTTGGCTCTTTATCTGGCCAGGCTGCAAATTTTCCAAATCTTTCTATTCTGCTCCCATTTGTTTCTGAATCTTACTATACATCTGACTGAATGCAGTGAGTAATACTCACACCTCAGCCTGAACGCCTTGTTATTTTAAATTGCCCCTGGCATATCAGTTAGTCTATCCTTATTAAGTCTGGCTTCCTTCCAAGCCTTAGGGTGTGTTCATAACTCTGTTAAACTGTTTACCACAGTGTACCAAGTATTGCCTTAAATCTAGTTTACAATAGAATCCTCATTTCTATCTGAAACCCCATCAGCATGATTTTTCTACCCATGTTTTAATTAGCTTCTGATGACAACCTTTCAGCCAATTTCTAAGCTGTTCTGGCTCTTACCTACCATCCATGTTTTCCAAGCCTTCCCCAGAATCTACTGCAACAATTCATTTACAGCCCTCTACGTTTTTAAACCTGCTTTTCTATACTCTCCCGAGCTCTGCCAGGTACCCAGTTCAAACATTTCCTCCACATATTATGTACAATTATAGTAATGGTCCCACTCCTCCGAAGCAGGTTTTGCATTAGCTTTTCATTACTACAGCAAAACACCTGAGGCAAGATAATTTTATAAACAGAGATTTACTCAGCTCATAGTTTTGGACGCGGAATGTCCTGATAGCTTGGGATGAATGAGTAGCTGATTGACTAGAAGGTGAGAACTTCTGAGGGAAGGACAAAACAGAGGCCAGCAGGGAAACGGGGAAAAGAAGAGAGACATGCACAATGGAGAAAAGAAATGAGCGCTTCATCTATCTTTAAGTAGTTTCACAGTTCGAAATTCATCCTGGTTTGCTCCCTATAGCCTTGTATTTACATCTCAGATTTATTTCACAGGCACATATTTCTACAGACAGCTTTCCTTTCCTTACCCTCACTTTTTGTCATTTTGATAACCTTTCCATAACATTTATATACCTCACTTTTTTCTTATTTAAAGTTTTTCTTTAAAAATAAAAACACTTAAAAATGTTATGCAGTTTTTCATCTCTATTTGAACTCCTTTACATTGAGTAAATGAATATTTGATAAACTGCTGCAAAAATCTCTTCTCTTATCCAAAGCATAAAGCTCCCCCAGATAAACATAACCAACTCAATAGTACTATCTTTGGTAAGGCTCAAATAGGGTGACTTCTCGCCTGCACACATTCCTGACACATGGCTTCTCTTCAGAATCGTGTAGCTCTTTTCCTTTTAATGCCATTTACTCACCTCTGAAGTTTCATGAAAAGGTGTGGTCAGTGCCCATGAAGATGGTACGGTGATGGTGGGGGGCAAAATCTCTAAGTGGGGGTGATCAACACATCTGTCTTTGGCACTTGCATAGACTTTGTTGAAAGTTGTAGCAAATTAGAAGAGGACTGGCAATATTCTGCCATTTTTTGTTAATTAGATTCCTCAGATGTTCTGAGCACATCACAGAAAATTGACAGATCTGGATAAATCTTGACATTGATTATAAGTTGTGCACTTCGGATTTTCTTTTCTAAGTCTCTTGAAAATTTGAACGCTCATCTTTTCAGCCAACTTGATTATGTTACCAATCAATCATGCTTATAATTGACTTTTGTTTTTATAATGGTTTTAATACTTCTATCACTTCAAGAATGATTGAGCCCATTTTTGTTCTAGCTTCTTCAGTAAATACCATATAACCCATAAAGACTATAAGGTATAACCTTAAGAACCTTGAAGTACTAACCACTATAATTTTAAACACTAAAATGTACACAAAGTAAAAAACCTTAAGTCATCATAAGCACTTACATATTCTTTTTGTTTTTGTAGTTTTTTTTTCTGGTACCGGGAATCGAACTCATGACCTTGCACTTGCCAGGCAGGCGCTTTGCCGCTGAGCTAAATCCCCAGCCCCATATTCTTATAATATATACCACACTGACAAATCATGTTTTTATAAAGCATGCTCTTATGGCTTGCATTTAGATGTCCCCTCCAAAGCCTCCTGTGGTCAAAGGTGTGGCTTTTTCAGAGGTGGCTGGATCTAATGTGCAATTAATTGGTGGTGCAATGTTAGGATTAAGAGTGAGTGACTACTAAATCAGTCCACAAGTTGGTTTGGCACCCACCCTAATCCTGGGAGCCTATGTAGAATATAAAAGGGGCAGAAAAAAGCCACTAAGGTCCCTTGCTTGCTTTGCTACCTACTGTCCATAATGAATTGTTTCTCCTCTGTGATGCCTGTTTGCCATGCCACTTTGGCTGCGAGCCAGCCAATTATGGGCTGGATCTCTACAAACTATAGGCCAAAATAAACCTTTCTTCCTTTAACTTTAGGTATAGGGTATTTTGTCTCAGCAATGAAAAACTAAGACACATGCCTTTAATGAATGTATAATACATAAACCTAATAGATTCTCTAATATATCAGTACTTACCTCTGATTGGCACTATTCTGTAAGACTGGCATCAATGAAAAAATGTTTTGGAAACCATATGAAGATTAGACAGTTGAATGATATAACCTTGTTAAAATAAAAGCTAATTTTATAGCAACTGATATCCTGCCATTTGCTTGACAATATTTTTTCAATGGTCTTTTACAAGCATGAAGAAATAAATGATTTTCTCATCATTTATCATTATTCAAAGAGGTCACATTTCTAGTTCTATCATAGCATGCATACAACTGGATGCCTGAACTACCTGATAGATTTGGTAGAACTGATACTTAATATAAACATTTACAACATTTTTATATCATTACTCTGAGTAAATAAATTTGTGGGGATGCTGAGACTAGATAAATGAAGGGGAAGAAATATGATCATCTAAATTTTAATTTCTGAAAAATGAATAATAAAAATATTTTTTTGAAAATTTTTATGTTACCACCTTCCTTCATTATTCCCTAAATCTATATACCAAAATTATACACAGGAGAGGTAATATAAATTCTTTGAATCATTTCCAAGTCAAAACTGCCAAAACTGACTTCAAGGGATATGGATGAAAAGTTGGAGGACAATAGGAGGGGTGAAAAAAGAAATAGACATTATTGCTAATTTGATGCGTTGCCTATCATTTCCATAGGGGGGAAAAAGATCTTGGTTACTGATATAAATTGTTATCTCCAAACCATAGCCCTCAGACTTACAGGATTTCTCCTTATTTTAGCAGTCTTGACTGAGGTGGGCTACACAGAAAGCTCTGTTTTGTAGCTTGGTACAGTTAGGCAGCTTGGTAGAACCACAGGACTAGATTCTAAGGCACGACTGGCTATTAGGAATAATTGATGTCTATTATTCTATTAAAGACTCTTAGGAATTGTAATTATGTTTGCTCTCCATTTATTTTAAATCCCATGTCTACCCAGTATATAGTCACAGACTTATTCTTCACTGTTGCTGTTGAATTCTTTTATTATTTTGTGCCTAAATGGAAACAAACTGATATTTGATTTTGAGGTCCATGGAAAGATAATGGTCATAGCATTTCAGTCTCATTATCTTGATTCTTCTTTATTTTATGAAAACTGACATTTTTGAAATAATATTTTCTTATTTCAAATTGTGTAATACTGAATCTGCTATTAATGCATGCAGAGTATAAATCATAAATGAATAAATTAGTGACATATATTTGAGTTACTAGGTATCAAGCATGGTATTACTCATGTACTTTTATAATGACTGTTATTGGAATCTGGAAATTTAGATATAAATTCCATCAGCAACTGTCAACAAAAGTAGAAAAATTTAAAAATTAAACTACTGCAATTTTAAGCCCAATTATTATAGCTTGGGTTGGGGAATAGAGATATTAGTGAATTACAGAACTAATCTCAGATTGGAAGACTTTTGGTAATGGTAAGGTGATAATGAGACCAGACAATATGTTCTATGCCCTAGAGGCAGGGCATACTTTAAAACTTCTACCACTACAGAAGTAGAAAGTATTTCTAGTCCTGCTGCTTTCAAAAGGCATCAGCAGTGCTGCACTTCCAAAGTTATAATATTTTCATAAAATAGAACAGAGCAGTAGAAATTCAGTTGTAATAAGAATTAATGTACTACATTTGCAAATATAGAGACTAAGTTCTTTGGTACTAGTATATTAATCAATATTTAATAAGAAATTATCTGATCCCAAATTAACTAGTGTCTTAGTCAAGTTGAACTGCTATGACAAAATATCACAGACTGTGTAACTTATTAACAAATTTATTTCTCACAGGCATGGTGGCCGAGAAGTCCAGGGGAAGAGTACTGGTGTATTCTGTCTGATGAGGATCTTCTTCCTCTTAGATGACTGTGCTCTCATGGTAACCTCCCATGAAAGAAAACTGAGGGTGCGTTCTTTGTATCTTCTTGTAAAGATGCAAACTCGTACATGAATGCTTTTCTTCTGTGAACAAATCACCTCTAAAATGTCCTACTTCCTAGTAGCATCAGATTGAGGTTTAGGGATGCAACATAATGAATTTTGAGGTAATGACAATCTTAAATTCCTTACCACTGACAAGGACATGAAGATAGATTAGTGGGCAAAGTACGCAAGCATAATAAAAGAGGAATAGAAAATGTGCAAGATTGAAACTTCAGCTATTCTTTGCAAAGAAGCTCATCAATAGTGTAGAAGAAAAATTATGGGTATTGAGATTATTTTGTAAACATGTTATATTTATCAATAAGGTATATATGTGAAATAAATGTAGCAAATGTGGTAACTGTCATTTTCTAATTCTTTTTCCTTTCTTCTGTACTAGCAGTTTCTTGATGCCCCAAATCTAGTGTCTTTTGCATGTTTTCCTTGTAGTTTCATTGGCCATGTGGCTGGTTCCGGTCAATGAGATGTAAGCCACAGCATCAATTGGACACTGCTGGAGAACTTCATTAAGATTTAGTTGGTGATTTTCCTTCTATCCCCTGGTCATATTTGTTTTAAGCTTCCTCCCTGGAGTACAAATGCCACCTTTATGGAACTTGAGGTCCAAGGATGGAGTACTTTAAGGACAGTAAGACAGTGAGGTGCAAAATGGTGGCATTTTGGTAACTCCATGAATAGAGCTGTCAGATGCTATATGGACGATCTCCTACCTATATGGATTTTGGTTATTTATGAGAGGAATTAACTTCATCTTAGTCAAGTCTGTACTATTGGGACTTTTCTCTTACTTAAGCCAAATCCAAACCTAAATAATAACATTTGTTCATGCATGCATACACAGTTCCATATTTATCTATACACAAATCTTCCCACAACAACTTAGTTTCATATGTATTTTTGCATTGAGATTTTAGTCACTTATTTAATTTTTAGATTAGTATATGTTTGTAATACATAACAATTACATTTATTTAGAGAATAAATAAGTCAAATTTTCACTCCCCCTTCCCTCCCCATTCTCCATGCTCCTTTCCTTCCCAAGATCCACTTCACATCCTCCTGTTCTTGCAGAATCTCTAGGAAAATATTTTTCTCTTTTTAGATGCATTGGAATTAAATCTGTTTGGAAGATGTTTGCAAGCATAAAACTCACTTTCCCAGTAGGAGTGAGAAGGAAGGAAACCTGCCTCGTAAGGCCAGTCGCTTCTGGCTGATACACTGAACCACTTCTATTCCTTTTTAGTATTTTCAGTACTGTGCGGGATGAACATTTGGGTTATGACACCAGGAACGGTGATTTTCTTTTCTTCATTGTCTTCATAGGGTTAATTATTGAGATATTCTATCTTTATATTGTCTCATTTTAAATTCTTCTATACTTCTGTTTCTCACTATTTACATTTAATAAATAATTCATACTCGATCTTCTGTGCTGCAGTTGCTCTCATTTATATAATGATAAGTAAATGTGAAATAGATTAAAACAGAATAAAATTGGATTATGTAGAAAGCACCAAACTGTAATTGTGGAAAAAGAGAAAACTGGAAAAGAGTGTAGAGAAGGTGGAAGTTTAGTCATAAAGTTAAAATGTGGTCAAACAGGAAAGGGCATCAAGGGAAGAAGCAGGAAAGCAGGGGTCACACAGAGTGAGGGCAGGCACCAGGGCTGGCGCCGTCCCACACTCCCTATGCTTATAATCAAGGACATGTAGGTAATAGTGTTGCATTTCCTAAACTTGAGTCTAAATGTAAAGGCCACTGAGAGGTGATAATCATACTTCTCTGCCATTCTCCTCTCCTAACTTTCAGTCCATAGAGGGACTATCATACACCCCCAAATCCATCTGCCCATTCGGTGTGTCCTCATCTTGTTCTCTTTTCTAGCTTCAGTCCCTTTGTCGGCACATTTCTTCCCAAGGACTCCACAGAGCATTAATTCTCAGAGTGAATTATTGATGTACTTTTCGCTGAGCTCTCTCTATCTCTGTCTCTCTCTTCCTCTGCATGTTTGCTTTTGGCCTCTGTACTGCTCTTTCCAACACTATTGAAATTGAAACTGCATGTATCTCTTATACTGTATTCCAACATGCAGTGGAGGTTGAAGGTAGAGGAATATCCTGTTAGGTTTCTAAGGCTGGGAAAAGAATGCTGATTCTATCTTATCCACTTTTCCAGTGTTTGTGGGCTTGGTGATGTTTCCTTACCACCTGACACTTTTTCTCCACTCTAGAAGACTCTGTTGCTGATATCCTGGGCACTTCAAAGTACCAAACTGATGCTTTGCTCTCAGGGGTCCTCAAGAGTCTAAAGTAATGAATTCTGCTTTACTCCAAGAAATGGAAACGATGCTGCTCAACTCCTTATACAGTCCATTTTGTGCTCTAAATGTCTGTTAGTGAAAGTAGATCTTTTAATGCTTACTTACAATTCTACCTAGGACTCAGATCTGAATTCTTCAGAAAAAAAGTATATTTTGGTGCATAGTAATACATGCATGGACATGAATACTCTCTAGGGCAGAGGTGGATATGAGAATAAACCTCAGTGACAGACATGGGTTCTTCATTTAAAATTGCCTCTGTGTCTTATTTATTTTTCTCTCGTTGCTGAGACAAAATACCTGACACCCACAATTAACAAAGGAAAGGTTTATTTAGCTCACCGTCTGTGGAGGTTTCAGTCCATACTCGGCTGGCTTCAAGGCAAGGTGGCTCATGGCAGAGGGCAACCATTCATGGCAGAGGAAAACAGCAAAAGCAACAAGAGCAGAAGGGAGGAACAGCAAGCAAGCTTCTTTTCCTCCCTTGTATTGTATGTAGGCTACTCACCCCAGGGTGGGCGCAGCACTCACACCCATAATCCCATTGGACCATGAGTCAATCAAAATCTCTACAAGCCCATCCCATGACTGCATGAGGCTTTGGAGGGACATCCAGACACAAACCATAACACTCTCAACTAAGATCAGGAAGACTTTGTTTTATTCCAGAGTTAGATTCCTCCTTCTTTTCCCCCACACATGACTCCTCTATAGTCTATCAACAAAAGCTCCAGAAATTCCCACATTATCTGAGTCTGTTGTGGACAGAGTTCACCTGTCATCTTGCCTCACACACTTCCATGCCTGCCGGGAGTAGAGGAAAGGGCACTAAGGGCCTTGCTGTCATCCTATGTGGCTTCAGTTGTGTGACAGATCTTCATTATCAATAAACACATCTGGCTGTGCTGTCCTTTCAGTTCATTAAATACTATTTGACTTGATTTAAATCCAATATTTCTATCTCAATTATAAAAGTATTTAGTTGGAGATTTATTCTCAAAGCTTCCAATGGCCATGAATTGAAAAAACTGAATCTAAGCTACACAATTTCTCAATGCCTGTGACCACTGGCAAGACCCTGAAGCTCTTTGTCTTGAATTATTCTTGCATTAAATGATAAGGGTTGATCATCAGATCCTTTCCTTTCTAAGTTTTCATTACATTCTCAGGCACAAATTTATTATTTCTGCAATTATACTTATGTAATATTCATTACAGATGTTTTAAATTCACAGAAGTATAAAGGAAGAAATAAAAAGCTCCTGAAAATTGTTTGACCAATGTTGCATTCTTACATCTAGTAATCTGAGAAAGTTCACTGAAGATAACAATATGTAATATAACAACCATTGTTAATTCCTATCATCTTGTTTTGAAATCCTGTACCATTTATATTGTTTTTGTGTTGTTTTGTTTTTGTCTTCATTGCTTTTGTTTTTTCTTTCTCTTTAAAAATAAAATGTGCCTGCACAGAATATCTAAAATTTTGCTTTTCCACATTCTTTATGTGTACACTTTCTTTTTTATAAGGAAAAGATGTATCTTTTCATTCTTAACTTTTTATTTCAGAGAATTCACTCATGTTAATAAGTGTTCATCAAAATTATCACCTTAAATGGCAGCATATAAGTTGATATGTGCCATAATATGTTTGATTAATATTTTGTCAGATTTTTTATTCTAAATTAATAGATGCAATATAACAACAATTGTTGAATTCCTATCATCCTGTTTAGTGTAACTCTGTATCACTTATAGTTTTTTGTTTTTATTTTTTATTCTCTTTAACAGTTTGATCAATCTTGCATTCTTACATCTGGTAATCTGAGCAACTTCTTTAAAGATAAAAATATGTAATATAACAGCCACTGTTAATTCCTATCATTTTGTTCTGAAACCCTGTATCATTCTTCTTCTTTTTGCTTTGTTTTGTTTTTGTCTATGTTGTTGTTATTTTGCCATTTTTTTTCCTCTTAAAAAAGTTAATAACACAGAGGTGTTCCTCACACACATATATTCATACACTATGTACTGTATATCTATCATTTAATAATGCAAATCATCTGCACAACAGCTCACTTGCATAGATATCTTCCTATATACTGAGCTGCATGCATACATTATCTTATTTGACCTATAACACAATCATTTGAGGTAGGTCTTAATATTATTTCCATTTGGTAAATTAAAAAAATCTGAGGCATGAGGATTTCACATGATTTTTACAAAGTCACAGAATTAGTAAGTTTTGAGATAAAGGTCCAAGAGGTTACATACAAAATCACATGTTTTGAAAATTATATTCTGCAGTGTTTCCATTGATTTCTACATGCTAACATCCTTAGAATATATTCTTAGAAGTGGAATAACTGAGTCAAATATTATGAAGGGAAGCCTCAGGGTTTTTAGTTCTTTGGGAGGTGCTCTTGAAAGCAGAATACAAACTACCTAGATACCAGGTTTCAATATCAGCTTCTTAGGATACTGAACAGCACTGTTTGACTTCAAAGACAGGTTCTATTAAAAGGTTTTAAAGGTGAACAATGAAATGGACAGAGATATTAAAATTGTAAAGATCAAAGAGAAGATTATTAACGTGGACACATAAACAATAAAAATAAAAATTCCAAGTTTTGAGTATAGGAAAATGTTTTCAAAAGTTCAGCTTTCTAATTTTCTTTTTTCCCTTACACAGAAGCATGTTTCTGTCAATTTGGGAGATGTATATGATGAGTGCTAGAAACTTTGTTGTGGTTTCGATCTCAAATGTTACTCCAAATTCTCAATTATTTATAGCTGAAGATTTTGAAAAGTGATTTGATCGCAGGTATATTACCCATGGATGCATTCCTACCTGACAGTGCTGTTGGAAGGTGGAGCCTGGTCACAGGAGGAGAGCTGCCGGTAGTGTGAACCGGAAGAGTGTGTTTTTACCTGAGGCTGATCTTTCTGCTCTCTGAATGCCAGGAGCTGAGCAGCTTTCTTTCACCATGCCTTTCCAGTGGCCCATTTCTGCCGTGGGACCAGCCAACTGTGGACTGAAAACATGAGGCAAAATAGACCTCTCTTCCTTTAAGTGGTGGGAATAGGGTATTTTGTCCTAGAAATGGTTAAGTTTGACTAACATAGACGCTGGTCCTGAGACTGGGGTCAGTGTTGTGACTGTACTAGACCATGTGGTATAGAAGTCTTTGGAAATGTTTGTGTGAGGAATTTAGGAAAATGTGGAGAAGTAGGCTGCAAAAGCCCTAGATTTCTAAAGGTAGAGCTTGACGTGTGATTCTAGGCAGAGCTCAGTTCAGAATGCTGATAGGAATGTGGGCAATAAATGCCAGTCTCTCCTATCAGAATGCTGATAGGAATGTGGGCAATAAATGCCAGTTAAGAATGCTGTTAGGAATGTGGGCAATAAATGCCAGTCTACTCTATTGGACAATAGACTGAGGATCATGCATGTTATACCCTGGTAAAAATTTTGTCAACATTTTGTCCATGTCCTGAGACTTTGCCAAGTTCTGACATTAAGGGTGGTGAACTAACTAACCTGGTGGAGGAAATATCAAGGCAGCTCAATGTTCAGGCTGTGGCAAGAGAATTATTGGCTGCTTTCACCCAGCTCTACAATGAAAATCAGGAGTAAAAGGGAGATGTGAAAATTTGCAGTTTCATTGAAAAGGCAGTGGCTCCAAAGTGGTGGTCATGAAGAGGATTGTAGGTGAAAAGATTAGCAGTATAAAGAAATCTAGTGCTTTGCAGCATCAGGACAATAGGAGATGGCTTGAAGGCATCATAGGAATCAGTAAAAGCCTATACTTTACACCTTAAGAGTACAATACTATAAGTCTTTCAATTGAGAAGAGAGTCCTGGAGATGCAGTGCCTAGACATTCAGGGACAGCCGGGAAAGTAGATCTCAGAGTTTAGGCATCTAGTCCCACAGACGGCGCTGCTGTCAGATCTAAGAGGGCCTGGCTGCTGTGCAGCCCATGGCTGATTTTGGCATTGTCCAAATGATGCTAGTTTTTCAGAAATGCAAAATGCAAAATTATGGGGTCACAGAAACTTCTATACAAATTTCTGAAGAAAGCCTATGAGGCCACAAAAAAAATGTGTGACAGCATCCAAGAAGCTGCCAGGTGTCCACGAGGAGACAGTGTGTAAAGCTGTGAAAGTGAAGCCGAAGGTGCAGTGGAGACCCCAGGAAGTTGCAGATTCCCTTTTGGAATGGGAATTTTGCTCTGTGTCATTATGTTGGAAACATTTAACTTTCTTTTTGATTTTTGCAGCTACAAGTTTGCTTTGAATCTCAGAAGATACTGGACTTGGAATTTTAGTAATGCTGGAGATGCTAAGATTTGGTGACTCCTAGAGATGGACAAAATGCATTTTGTATTATGAAATGAACATGAACCTTTTGGGAACCAAGTGTGGAATGTTGTAGCTTAGTTCTAAAGTCTACTTTTATGTGTTTAGCAGTGTAGCTTTGGAATGGGGTCTGGCCATGTAGGGTATGGCACTCATCAGTTCAATGATCAACAGTGGGTTCATAGCTAAGCACGCTACTGGGAGGTGGGCCCTGGCCAGAGAAACTGGGTCACTGGAGGTGTAACCTGGAAGTGTTTTCCTGTCCTTGACACCTCGCTCCTTCTGCTGTCTTGCTTTCTGGCTACCATGGGTTAAACAGAGTACCTTTGTCCTGGCCTCCACCACACCCTTCCTTCTGTGGAGCCACCCACCCATGCGCTGAAACTTTGAGTCACAGATCTCTCCTTTTTCAATCGTGGGTGTCAGGCATTTCATCCCAGAGACAGGGACTCCTACTTGCACACCTTTCTTACTCTTTTGAAACCCAGAAGAAATAGAAACATCAGTAGTATGTACCAGAGAAGGAAAATAACAAAATTTTTTTTAAAATACCAAAATTAAAATGGAGCTGTCATTGAACAGAGTTAAAAACATCTGATAAAATGATCACTGCTATTTTGAATAAAAATCCTATTACCCCTTTTTTATCAAAATAATCATGTATTCCTTTCAGTGATATTCATCTTATCTCTTAACAGGTAAGCATAGAAACAAGAATTTAAAGATAAGTCATCCCACAAAAGTGAGAATAAAATGCAGTTGCCCTTTGATATTGAACCATGTTGGCTCCTGGACACACACAAGTGCCTGCACATGCTCAGGTTCCTCAATGGCACAGTATTTGTGTGGAGCTGACATACTTTCCATTACTTCTGTATTTATTTATAATACTTACTACAGTATAAATTCTATGTAAGTAGTCATTGCACTGCACTGCGTTACACTGCAATGCATTACACTGCACTGTGCAAGCTGATGACTGACTTTGGCATTGTCCAAATGATGCTGGTTTGTCATAAATGCAAAATGTAAAATTATAGGGTCACAGAATCTTCTATACAAATTTCAGAAGAAGGCCTGTGAGGCCAGGAAAGAATGTTTGGCAGCACCCAAGAACCTGCCAGGTGTCCATGAGAAGACAATGTGTAAAGCTGTGAAAGGGAATAATGCAGGGAATAATGGCAAAGAAAAGGTCTTGTACACAGATGACATTTTTTTCTGAGTATTTTTGGTCTGCAACTGGTTGAACTCAAACTTTTCATGCATATGGAAACTTAATCATACTTTTCAGAAGTGTCCCCATTGCCCCAAAGTGAGAACCGGTGTATAAACTCAAATGTGAGATCTACATACTGTATTTAGAGGATGATGGTTAAATCTATATTTTTCTGCACAAAGAAGGTCCAGCACTTAGCTCATCCCTCACCAAGAGTATAGAGGATCTTCACAACAACCCTAAGTAGAAAAGTCTGTGCTAATTTCCTGAAGCTTTTAGCCAAAAGAAAGCTGTTTTTAAGTGTTCAAAATGTTAACAGTTTAGCACAATCTATTGAGTTGATGCACTGTCAGGTTAATTTTATTTTCTCAGTAGTAAATGGTCATTCCTGGACTCTGAAGAGCCACTTGGGGAGGGCAAGCACTAAAGGCTGATACGATGAGCCTGGGGAGTAAGGGGTAAGCCCTGTGGGGCAGTCGCTGGACATGTGTTCACCAAAGTGAGTGCAACAGCAGAACCAACACAGGGGTTTGGGACCAAGAGACAGGAAATGAGGGGACTGGCCAGACAGGAGCACTTACTGGGAAATAAACAATATAAGTATTTAAAAGAAGATTAAGTAAGTGCTGCTGTGCTGTGGGAAATGTAATGAGAGTCCTTCTTTTCATGTTCTCATAGAATCTCTAGGAAAATATTTCTCTTTTAAAATATATGTGGAATCAAACCTTGTTTGCATGCCATTTTGAAATGTAAAGCTCATCTTCAAGGCAGGAGTAGAGAAGGCAGGAAAGCTGTCTACTAGTACAGGTCATCTCTGCTGGCTTATAAAAGTCTCTTGCTCAAGACAAAGTTTTCCATTTCATTCCAGTGAGGAACTTTAAATATTATAATTCTGTAGAGTTTATGTAGCTAAATTGGCAATATAGGAACTAATTAGAGGAACTTTTACAAAAATACTTTATTATCACTAATAATTTTGTTTTCTTGGTTTCATTCAAACCTTTGAAGGAACAGGCTTTATGTTCCTTATTTCTTTAAACCAATCATAACTTTATACATTCTGGCTCTAACTTTTAGAATGTTGAGGTACATGTATTTCCATTTTATGAAACGTAAGTTTAATAGTCCTAGTCCAATTAGGAAGATTCATTCCATATTTTTTTTCTATTTGAGACACATTTAGACTTTTATTGGTCTGGGCAATGAGATATTTTATAACTCTAGAACATGAAAGCAATATTTTTTTCTAGCCATAATCACACCCTTGGGCCTTTGATAAAATGTGCTTCATTGATGAAGTGTAGTAAACCCCATTTTGGAGAAATTACAAAAGTGAATAGATAAAGATAACAACACAAGGAATTTAAACTCCAGAAAAGACGAGAGAAAGTGGGTGGTAATTGGAGGGATCTGTAGGATCTGCAGGATCCAAAGTTTACTAAGATGAATAACAGTAAACATGATAACTTTATTGATGGGCAAGACAGGTGATGTTGAGTTAAAACATATGTCATTCCCCTCCTATTTTGGTCTATCAGTGCTTGTGCTTGATACTTGATACTGAGTATCACTCCTGCTGATGGAAATAATCTAAAGGGCAAGGAAAGTTCCATGGTAATGGAAATATGACTTAATTGCACCAGTAGAACCCTGGAACAGGTGATAGATTAGTGCAAGCACTGAAGGGCTGTCCTTTCATAACACCCACTGGGACAATCACTTCAGCACCAGGGAAGGCAGAGTGAAGACATAAAAAGCCTGAGTGATGAGAAAATGATGAAATTCTTAAAAATTCCTCTTTTTTGTAAGCAGAGAAATAAGATAGTTGAGGTCTGCAGCTGATGGGGACAGAGGTGGTGTTGGAGGCCTGAGGAAGGAGCAGAGGGCTGCAGAGGAACCAGAATCTTCAGGGACAGCCTAATTTCTGTTAGAACTAAAGTCAAACTTCAAAGAAGCAGAGGACTGCATGCAGGATTTTACAAGGACAAACTATGAGTTCCCAAGGAGCAGTGGAATGGTTTAGGACATGGTTTCAATACTGGCTATATATTAGATGATTTGGAGATTTAAAAAATACACCAGGGTCTTGATATACCTAGAATGAATTTAATCTCAAACTCTGCAGTTGGACTTAAGCACTAGTTGTTCCTAAAACCTCTTCTCATGAGTCTAACACATGACAGGGAAGGTCCTGGCTGATGAGCCAGAAGTTGGCATGAGGTCTTGGATAGCCTAGGAGATGGCAAGAAAGGAAGTAGTGGCCTCTAGGACCCTTGACAAGAAGGGGTTGGCAGTGGTGAGCTGGAATTATCATTGGGTGTTCTTCACAATCTCTTCATTCAAACTCTCTTGTGTCTAGGTTTTAAACCACAAAGTTGCAGGTGTTCATATCTCCTCCCATGACAAGTTTCCATTTCTTAAATAAAAGAAGTTAACATGGGAAATTCAGAGTCATGTATTATCTCTGATAAATATGTTTCCTTCAGAATGTGTTACCTCACTGGTAGTACTTGATAATGTGAATTATTTTACTATTTTTTTATTCTTTAGAATAAGCAATAAAACATTTGTCTTACCAAGTTGAAGAAAACATGTATGATTCATTTAATTCTCATTTGCTCAATGTAAATTAAAAGTCTATGTGAAAGCAACTTTCTTTGCAAATAAAATATCATATAATAATGTCTATTATAAAATTAGACACCCATGTCTCTCCTGCATTTGAGTCTCATCAACTTATTTGAGTCCTGAAGCTTGGATTTAGAGCAGAAGTAGCAGTTCACAAGTCTTTCCAAGTCAAAAGTCAGTAGAGAAGAAATCAAAATGCTATGGCTTGAGCAATGTGATTCCCCAGAATCTTTCTTAGTCTCTAGGAGTTAACTATCTCTGTTGTTGCTGTTTTGTTTTTCTTTCTATTTTGAGAAAAGGTAATCTCTTGTGTCTTTGCTTTTCCTCTTCTCTCTTCACTTTCTTCTGCTCTTTCCTCCCTCCCTTTCTTCTCTCCTGCCTTCCCCCCCCCTTTTTTTTTTTATCATCTCTCCCTCTCCCTGTGTATTTCTCTTTTTTTCTTGTATGTCTCTTCTTGGCTGCCTACTCTCAGACAGTTCATCCCGGGTGAGTCATAGGATCTCCAGCACTACATAGGTACAACTTTCCTCATCCCTCCCCAGCCAGCTGGGGCTCCCTCCACCCTCTGTAACCACTGAGACAGCAGGGGCTTCATTTGTTCTTTGTGTCTTTCCTGGAGTCCAGTTGTGACATACAGAACCTACTCAATATAAAAATTAGGTGAGGAAGGGAATGGATGTCCACCTTGACTGCTCTGGAAGCAGTCTGCAGATAATGTTACTCCCTCCTAGGCGAACCAATGTTTTCCTTATGCAAAGTTGTTAACTTTCATGTTTGTTACCTTCATTTGAATTTTTAGAAGTAATTTTGCAATAGAGACCTGATACTTCCAGTGAGCTTGGAGTTAATTCCATCCCTTCTAGATGTGCATTATCTTTTATCACAATGAAGCCTGATTTCAGCAAATGGCTTTGTCTATAGTGCTTGCTGGGAGCCTTACATTCAAAACAAATTAATGCTGCTCTTAATAGGGACAACAATATTTTTTACTTTGAGTCAGACACACCTTCCTGAGTAGAGATTAGTTAAAAGTCACTGTAATTCCTTGCAAAAGGAAAAGGAAGGTAGCAATAAGATGTGAGGTGCGGTTTCACAGCAGTCTGCAGTCCTACATTTCTTTGCCACACATAGACAGGCCCACTGCCTAAATGCCCACGTTAAAGGCAGCTACAAATAAAAAATAAAAATAGACAAATAAATCTTTCTTCTCTTGAGACTAAATTTTCTAGGATAGAGGGCAGCCAAGTCCCAGGCCTCCTCACTGATATCAAGGAACAATGCATAAGGTTCTTGCCATTAACGTTCTTTTTGGGTTTGTGCTTTGATTTTTGAGCCCAAGTCCTCATGGATTTGTAGACATAGCCAAGAAGAAATAGAGAATATCCCAGGCAGGTAGCTAGCTGGGAATAAAGTGGCACATATCACAAGTTAGGCAGAAATGCATGTCTCATCGTCCTTGAAATATAGTGCTAAAGTACAAAGTTAGGAAACAGAGAAGAGGCACTTTGATTTTGAACTCAAACGAATTTCAACAAAGCCTCTACCATAGTAATAGGATTTTATTTTTCCTGAGCCAGAAGGCATGTACTGAAAAAATTATACCTTTTTTGGTGATGAGGAAAACATTTAAGGATCAAGAGTCTCATAATCATATGCTTTTTGGTCAAAATTTTTGAACAAAATTTTATTACTGATGATTGGGGATAAAATCCTTTACTATAAAGTAAATTGCTATAGCCACACAATAACTGAAAACATGCTACTTCGATTAAGCTTTCATAACTGAGAATTGTCATAAGAATGGACAAATCTTTGAAAACCAAACACCACATGGTTATTAAAGGTAACTTATGCCTAACTTTTGTCTTTGTCTAATGCTAAAACATAATGACCTAGGTACAAGGAAAATCTGAACAAAATCACTACTATCTGTGTTAATGTTTGAAAGAGTGCTTTTTACTTTTATATTTAATTCCAATTTACAACCACACAGATTATTCATGAATTTCCCCTTTAATATATTCTTCAGAATTGTACATCTGGGATACCTCATAAATTTATGCACAATAATAATACTCAGCATTTATGTAAAGCTTTTCATCTTCAATATACATTTTACACATTAGGAAATTCATCATCTGAACACCCTATAAGGAAGGTAAAATATTGTCATCTCCATTTTACAGATAAGGAAACTGAAGAAGACAGGTCATCAAAAGGCATAGTTTGAAGGGGGGCTTTAGCTATGTATGTGTAGTAGGGTTATGAAATATATATATCCTACTTTAAAATTTATAAAAATGAAAGAACACTACACTATTATCTTGAAAAATGATATATTTCTAATTTTCTGTGCTTGCTTCTAATGCATACATATATTCTCCAGATATGGTGAGAAATGTTTAAAATAATTCATATTGCTTCTCAATTGCCTGATGGTTCCTAATCAGGTTATAAACTATAATAAGAAAAAAGATTACTCACTACACATAGTGGTAAGAAGATCGACTTAGGTTTTGTTTGTTGTAGTACTCTTCCAAGTTGTCAAACATTTTTTCTTGACATGGTTATCCATTCATCTGAACAACGTCAATCTGCAAGGTGCTATGAGCCTATGTACATATTCTGTTGTAGACAATATTACTTAAGGCATGCAAGCATAACTGTTTTCCAAGCATGTTTGCTTAACGAAATGTGTTGCTTCTGTTTGTAGTGATGCTTAATGCATTATTTGACATTGACTTATGATCTTACTTAAGATGCCATGACCCACTGTAATGGTTGCTTTCCAAAACATGACTTTGACCAAATTAATATTAAACTGCAAGAGAAGGTCATCAACTTCCTCAAAATGGACCCCACTGCAGAGATTAGTGAAGGTGTTGTCAGAGTGCTCTTTATTACAGGGAAAACACCCAAAAGGGAGGGTAAGTTGAAATGTAATGCAGTAGCAACAAAGAGGAAAAGATATGAAGCTGGTATTGCCCCTCAGAGTCACCTTGCCAAATTAAGGCAAGGGAGATGGGTTATTCCCCCAAACCAAATAATCATAGCATGCCAACAGCTCCTGGGGTAGGAGGTCCAAGGAACCAGAATGAAGATTTTGGAACCAAAGGACTAAAGTCAGAGTACATTGTCCACAAAAAGTTGCCTTGAGAAAAAAAATCCCAGAAATATAGAAGTGATTTGAATGGGAGGACGCTGTAGTATCAAACTCATGGAAAGCGATATAAAAAATGAGGTCTTGAGGGTGGAAGTATAAGTCAGTAAATGTGCATACTGAAGATAATTAAAAATAGGCTACAGCAAGCTGGGGAGAAGAGACAGTGAACCTATAGGATTGTTGTGGAGCCTTTCTGAGTATTCTAACCTAGTCTTGAACATGTGTTTATAAATTCTGCTACAAAACCCACTGAGCACTCACATTTTATAAAAATTACAGTAAAGACCCATTGCCTTCAGTTCCTTCTGAAAATGCTCCTCCTTGCTTTGAGCACACTGCTCCCATTGTTCTTGCCACTTTCTGCAGCAGCTCTGGAGTCCTCTTTCCTGAAGGTCTTTAGTTGTATTGTGGCTGCACTGATGTCCTGAACTGATTCAAAATTCTTACTTTTCATGGTCATTTTTCCCCAAAGGGTGCCAGACTTGGTGAAAAATTGGATGCGGATATGCTGTAATGTTTTTCTGATGTAGTCTTTCCATGGAATGGCGCTTGGCAGCTGCATTCACTGAATTTTTAAATTATAGTTCATAAAGATGCTCATGAAAGAGGACTTTCATAACTGTTTTAGAAAGTGGCAAAAATGACCGGCTAAGTGATTGCAAAGTGAAGGGGAGTATTTTTAAGTGGGTTATTGGCAATGTCTTTTCCTGTAATATTTGTTTTCAAAAATTTAAGCAATCACCTTATATTTTGATCATGATTGCACTGCATAGGTTATGTGATACGGTTAGAGCGGAAACAAATGGCAATATATGTCATAAAGCCCTCACTTTCTGGGTGTTCCTCTAGTTTAAGTTTCACCCATCTAATACATATATTAAGGAACTCAGAAGGACAAGTTCAACATGATGATGACTGAGCTATGCACAGTCATGAAATTAACACTGAGAATCATCTGCCTGTGTGTGTGGAACATTCTCCACTTTTCACCAGAAATCCATGAATGCGATCTAGATGCTTGAGTAAAATAAGATCAGAGAGCTTTATTCCTTAATCTGCTAACTGAAACAAAGTGTTCACATTTCACTATTAATGCTTCTGCCATTTTTAAACAGAATATTGACCATGAAGCCAACAAAGAAAATTCTACATTTGACTTAAAAAGTTAGATGGCTTAAATTGCTTTGGTAGAGTATATACTCTGAAGCTTAGCACAAAGACAGCAGTTGCTCAAAGAAGTCTTGAACTAAAGAATGTGTTACGAGAAATGCATAAATGAAATTTTGGTGTCATAAAGAGATATTTCCCTTGGACTGGTTACTATTTCTCAAAGGGCTCACAAAATTTAGTATTTTAATCACTAGATCCCATTAAATGGATACCTTTTTTATTCAGTGCACCTAACCTCTGAGTTTGACAATGACTTTTTGTAAGGGGAAACTTAAAGTATCATCTGTAACATAAAATATATGGGGGCATTACAAAAGCGTTTGGTCTCTGTGATGAGCTGGCTCTGGGAGAGTTCACTACCCACAGGATCTTTTATTAGTGAGTCTTAGTTCCCAGCAAGGGCAATTTCAGAGTGACCCTCATTAGATATGGGTTGTGAAGTGAATGCATGTTAGTGAGATGTTAGTGGACTAGTACCACTGTGGTCCAAGTTTTTGGCAGTTTGCTAACACCACAGTGAATACAAAGTATTAATTTAATTCTAGAATAGTTTATTTTTCTTGGATGCAAAAAGTTTATGTGTTCAGTAAATCATTGCCGTGCTTTCCTCATCAGGGGCTGAGGACAAGGGACACTTCTAGAGCAGGAATTGGGACAACAGGGTAAAGTTGCATCTGTGAAATTAGCAACAAGAGACCTGCAAGAGAAATTAGCTTATTAATGATGATTAGCTCTTCAGTTATAAAACAAAAAAATTTAGTCTTTGAGATCCTTCCATCATCTTATTCTAGCATGTTATGTTTCTCATTGGTAACATGAAAAAACACTGCAAATGTGTGTAGATAATATAGTGATAAAGACAATGTTTCTCTGGGTCTTAAAATGCAGCCAGAATATTCATAATCTATCTACACTATTGCTATTTGGAATTCTAACTTGTTCAGAAGATCTGAGGCCTAAAGTATTGTTAAAGCTTTATATTTAAGAAAAATTTCCACAAAACTAATCTGGTATACTAAAACATCATTATTTCAAGTGTGCATTTTGACATCTACAGTATTACTTATTTATGTAAGAGACATGGAAAGCTATAATTGTATGTTAGAAAATCCCTAAGAATTCTCCCGAGATGAGCTTATGTTTTATTGTAGAACATAACAGCTTTGCCGCTAACCAAGAGTTAGGGCTTTTACTCTTTTATTCAAAAGATGGAAATCTCCATATCCTGTGGCTTAGACATAAAGAATCTTTATTAGTTTTCATGATTAAGAAGTTCAAATATTGGGTGTATTTCAGCTGAGGCTGGTTTCAGGAGTTCAGATTGTGTCAGCATCTTAGTTATTTCCTCATTGCTGGGGCAAGGTACCCCACACCCACAAGCTAAAGGAAGGAAGGTTGGTTTTGGCTCACAGTTCATAGAGTTTTCAGCCCACTGATGACTTGCTCCACATCAGAGCAGCTTGGCAGAAGAGCATCACAGAGGAGAAGCAGCCCAGGGCATGGCAAACAAGAAGCAGTGAGATTTCCTTCTTCCTTTCCTTTCTATTCCATCCAGGCTTCAAGTCTATTTGGTTGGTACCTACTCCCAAGGTGGGTCTTCCCTTTGAGTAAGTCCATATCCACACTCAGAACTATGCTAAACCAGTCAGGAAATGAATCCAGTATCACATACCCATGGCCCAGTCAGCTCTCAGAATCCCCACCCATGAGCACATGAGATTCTAGAGGGGGGAGTCTGAATATAAGACATAACAGTTAGCATGACCCTTTGTGACTTTGCTGGGAAGATAACTGCACAGAGCTTCAGCCACAATCCTTCTCAGCTCATAACAATGACAAAGTTAAGAGTACTTGTTCTCTAACTTTTCTCACAAGAATCTCATCGCTTCTCATTGTTTTTGAGTTTATCGGAGGAACACTGTTACATTCATCAATGCAACTAAAGAACAAGATGCACAAATTGCTCAGACTTGAGTCCCACATCTATCTCTGGAACAATGGTGAAGTCTTATCTGAAGCACACAGGGCCAAAAGTCTGGAAAAGACTGATTTAGCAGAGTAAATTTCCATGGGACTGGATAATAAGCTACAAGTGAGATGTGTCTATCAAAGTATGGACTTATTGCATTATCAAAGTATGGCCTTTTCCCCATTAATTTATTTCAAATTTAGAATCATTCTCTTTCTTTCCCTTATAAATCTAACAAAATAACAAAAATTGGACGCCTAATCATATGTACCAACCTGCAGTGATAGGGCGGGGTACTGAAGTAACTGGCAAGGCAAAATAGACCTTTGAAGTTAGATTTCTTTTTTCCTTTAGAACAGCTTCTCTGAACTTCGTCCTGAGCACACAGCCAACACCTCCTCCTCTGCTCAGACCAAAAGAAGTGACAGACTATGCAGATAATTGCCCCAGGAGGCCTGGACCCTGGTTACCTTTCCACAAGAAAAAAGAGGATGAGCAAATGATGCCTGAAAATGATAAAGCAAACATGAAGATCTACATTATCTCTCTGTGCAACCTGTCCCAGCACTTCCTCCTATGAAGGACAATTTCCCACTTATACATGGTGAGATATTTGAATGGGGCCCTCCAACTCCTTGGAGCTAGCTTTGAATAAATTCTTTTTGCCTTTTTACCAAAATATATGACTTCATTTGATCTGGCCAGTGGCAAGCAAAGGAATCTAAGTGTATGAACCCAGGAAGCTGGTAACACTGATGCCAGCAATGGATTAACACAATGTTTTTTAGTATTATGCATTTCTTTCAAGTAAATATTCCATTGGAATTTAGACTGATAAAGCCTGACCTTTACAGTGTAAAGTAGGGTAAGTGAGAATCCTCTATCTCAGTTTTCTTCTTGAACTATCTTGTGGTAAAGGTTAGAATCTGGCTAAAATAGGAGTCTGTGGGGGAACATCTGAGTTTTCTTCTCAAGTTTGTACTATAGCAAACCCTAGAATCCTTCAGATAACCCCTGGCTTCCACACACAGGTTAGAGTGCAGCAGGGAGCATCATAATGGTCTTCCTCTGTAAGAGCTAAGTGACAGACTTCACAGGAAAATTGTATACTGAATCTGAAAGGAAAGTATGGACTCTGATAATCTTGAAAGTACCCCATAAGAGCAAAGAAAGACTTTCTGACATTAGTGTGAGCTTTATAGATTCATTTGGCTGTAAGTTGGGCTGTTGACTATTGGCTTAAACTGTAGGTACCACAAGTAAAGATTTCTTCTCTTTCCTTATTTTGTCCACTGTTGTCTTCTTGGTGATTCCTTTGTGAAACAATGTCTGAGTGCTGCAGTTTGTTGGCTGTAGTCCACTGCTACTGTAGAGCAGCCGGAGGATGCAGTGACAAGTGAGGGGCAGGGGCACTTTCCCATAATCCCAAAAGTAGGTCTGCCTTTCAGTGAGCTTACGCCTCTGGGCTGGGACCTTCACAGTGTTTAGCAGATTTTACTTCTTTCCCTTAGAAGAGACAGGAAGTCTAGAAGGGATTGAAGTTGGACATTTCTTTTACCCCAAGTCAATTAACCTTTGATAATTCTATTAAACTCTGATAAATAGTTTCTCTAGAATACAGGCCACTGCTGAGGGAAGAATAGAGCTCTTGAGCACACTTCAGAATGGATTTTCCCCTCCTTCTGCTGGAAGTGTAAAGGAAAGTATGGGCTATAAAGGAATTTTTCTCCAGTCTTCACTGAGAACCTAGTGGGGGGACTTGAAAGTAAACCTCACAAAACTGTGGGGCCCTCCCGGAGACTGCGCTACCAGAATCTTCAGTTGTCAAGGTAGTCCACATGGAGGCTCCAGTGATTTGTTGATTCCCTTAGCAGTACAGACCACAGCTAATAGTTGTGCTCTTGGGGACCTGCTTCCTGGGAGGTGTGATTATTAGTGCCTTTCCGTCGAGTTTTTGCAGCATTGTGCTGTGACATCAATTGTCTGACAGTTTGAGTGGATTTTCCTTTTGTTTAGCTTTTCTGTTGTTATGAGGATAGGGGTTATGTCTTCCAAGTGCTTTACTGACAGCATAGAAAATACATCTTGTTGTACTATATATAAAACACTAATTTTAAATGTAATATGCATATATTTTACTAAAGGGCCTCAAACTGAGCATACCATCTCAACCTGATTTTTGTGTATTTCATCTTACCAGGTATAGTTACAGCATATGTTAATTTTTGTATAATATTCCCCTATATAGATACATCCTAATTTGCTTAGTTAATCACAAATATTAGAATTATGGTTTGCTCTAATGTGGTAAGAAAGCATAATATGAGATCTACTCCTTAAAATTATAAGGACACAATATAGACTGATAACTGTAGGCACACTACTGTGCAACACGCATCTATAATTTATTTATCTTGTACAACTGAAACTTTATTCTACAAAAGCATGGGTTATGTACTTTACTTTGGCCTCTGGGACACTCAGACCCAGCCAGTGACATGACCAAAGTCAAACATGATTTTTATACTTCAGTAAAGATAGAGTACTAAAATGATAGGACATGCTCAACTCACGGAAATGATATTTGAGATTTTGATATGTGACAAGAACATAAAATATTTGAACATGTATAATTAAATTCATAACAATAGTAAAGATTTATCTCTGGAGTTAAGATCAGACAAGTAACCCTGAATACTTAAAAAGATTATACATTGATCAGTCTAGCTATAAAAATAAACATAATTTTCCTGGATTTAAAAATATTTAATAATTTTAAATTAGACCAAAAACCAGTGAGAGAAACCCTGTGAGGAACAGAGTATGTTTAAAGGAGGGAGTAGTACAGTAACTGGTCTTCTGGGAGGAAAACATTCTTCCTAGGCATCTTCCTGGACATCTTCCTGGATATCTTCCTGGGAAGATATTTCCCATATGTATATGGGAAATCCAGATATTGCTTGAGGAGCCACATGTAATATTTTACAATACATATTATTTTTATACATTACAGGAGGCCAGAACCAAGCATCCAAGTGACTGCAAAGTCTTCAATGACGACGATTAACATTTACACAGAACTTGTTTCAGACCTGTACTGCCATAAATGATCTTGTGCGTAGTGGATTGATAACAGGTGGTCAACTTATAACACTCAGCTGAGCTGAATCATTGTGGTTCTGGGTGTGGAGGACCCATCTGAGGATTGTTGCCAACATCATAAAAGGAGAACTGGAGGGGAAAAGGGTGGCTGTTGATTTTCCGGGAGAACCTTGTCATGCTGGCTTCCCTAATATGGACTCAGCTGTTCTCATCATCAGAGGAGCTCAGGACATTGCTGTTGCTAAGGATGGCTATGGTTCTTTTTTGTGGGAGCTCTGGTCTTTAAGTGTTGGTTTCTAGCTCCAGTGCAGATCCCTCAGCCTGCTGGCACAGACCTTCATCCCACTGGAGCAGACCTTCTAGCTTCCACCACTGACCTTTGGGCCTTCCCAGTGCATATCCTGGCAACAGACTTGTATGAGATATTGGTGTGGGTTCTTGGCCTCCAATTGGACTCCTGGGGCTCTATGTCCTTATTGCCATGGGCACTAGGTCTTCAGCTGGACTCATGCAGGACATTACCATGAGATCCAGGCCCTCAGCTGGATTCTTTGGGTCCCTAGTGTATGGACAGATCACCCATACTCTTTTGTATTTGACTCTTTGAGTGAGTATTATAAACTAATCCTATAAATTATGAGTCTTGTATTATGTCTTTCCCCTTGCAAACCCTGACTACAACATTGTGCTAATAAGGGTAGGTCCTCAAAATGTCTCATGGGGACAGTGATGCAGAAGCTTCACTTTCTGGCATGAAAGCTGCAGGAGCAGAGCTGTGACAAAGGCTGCCCAAGGTAGAACAGCAGGATTCAGGGAGCAGCATATCCTCAGAGTTTCTATTCTTTACCCAATGCCTTGTTTTGCCATCGTGTTCCCCTCACTCCTTCCCTTAGTCCTGCCTTCTCTTCTGCTGCTAATGTGTCGCATTCCTTCCTGCTGACGGACATAGCTTTTACCTTCTTGCCTGTTGAAGGCAACTGGTGGTTTAGGTCACAACTTGTAATCTTAAACAGTTTGACATTGTTTAGAATGGGGGATGGAAGCATGATTGCAGGTACTGACATCTACATCCCTTACCTTCTATAAAATGTATTTTTACTTTTCACTGACATATAGTGTACATTTTCATGGGATAGGATGTGATGCTTTACTTCATGTATATATTGTCTAATAGCCAAATTGGGGTAATTAGCATATCTATCACCTTAAACACATATTATTTCTTTGTGGGGAGAGCAGTCAAAATCCCATCTTCTACCTATTTTGAAATATACAATGCATTATTGTTAACTATGCTCACTCTACTCTGCAACTGAATACCAAATCTTATCCCCACAAATTGTACCCAGCTCACTGGGTTTTCAGCCAGTCTGTCCCCAGACCCTTCCTTAGTTTCCGTAGTCTCCGATAATCATTATGCTTGTCCTCTATGAGGTCTTGAGTCTGGAGGCCAGTGGCAAGCAGAGTCTTCAGAGCAGTAAAGTGGAATAAGAATCTTCTGATTCAAGATCCCTTGCTTTTTCACCATTCTAGAACTTTGCAGTGAGACATTCTCGTGTTTAAAACCAACTCAATATATGCTTTCTGCAAGCTTATTTGTTGGTATGTACGATTGTTACACATCCTTTCTGCAGGTCTGGAAATGTTGGGCTCTTCAAGCACACACTGGTGCTTGCACACTGAGATTGAGAGCTTAGTAAGTCTAACTGGGGGCTGCCCTTCCCTCTCGACTCCCACTGCCACCCTCCTGTTGGAGGCCTTGCTTCTCTCACAGTGGAAGTGGGAGAAGCAAGAAGAAGCGGGGAGTGCAGGCAGTGGCAGGCAGTGTCCCCTGGCTACTCCTGACCTGCCGTGGGTAGCTCAGCCGCTGAGGTGCAGACTCTGCATGGACTGTGTGTGCAGTCCTGCTTTATGCCTGTACTTTTGGTCACTAAGGACCCCCTCAGAGAGGGCAGTGTGGTACTTTCTCCCTACATATGAACCCTCTTCCCAGCTGTCCTTTAGGTGGGGCCTCACTTCACTGGGCCACTTGGAGAATCCTTGTACTTGGAAAAACCACCTCCCCTTTTTCACTTTGAATACAAACATTTAACATTGGGTTTGCACAAAACAGAAATCATATCTGTGTTTTACTTGAAACTATAATATGTTTTGCTGCCAAATTCAATTTTATTAATTCTTAAAGCTATAAAAGTTCCTTGTATTCAACACAGCAGAAAATGTGTTACTATTCGGAAGGAAATAGCGTTTCATTTGAGCTTGCTAGAATCGGTGCACTTCTAGCACACACAATGAGAAGTCATCAGTAGTTTATGTGTGACTGAAACTGGGATCTTATTACTTACAGAGCTATACTTCATTAACCTTTCATTTTGAGGGTGAAACAAAAAAGTGATAAAGATGATCCACTTCAAGTGCACATCAGTGTTATTGCATATGGATAAACCTGTGCTTACAGAAGCATATAGAAAGTCATCCAAACGCCTTCTTTTCCAGGGGAGACTCACCAGCTTCCTTTTAAAGGCAATTCTGGAGTCCTGAGCCCACTGCACCCCCTGGCTTGAGTGGTAACCGATGGTCCTCTGGTTGAGTCTGCTCTGTCTTACATCCTTCTGCATTCTCTGCTCACAGTGGTCCGCTGTTCCCCTTTGTGGCACAGAGGCAAACTGTCGCCCTTCTCACCCCACAATTATTTCCCCTCCCACTTTGTGAGGCTGGGCCTTGCTTGCCTGCTTACCCTGACTCAAGGCAATGAAGAATGTGTAACATTTTAAACAAGTCCTGCATCTTCCTTGGAAAATAGCCTGAAGGAAGATGCTCTGGAATAAATAATCTGTAAGAATATGCAGAAGATATAATGTAATTCCTAAATGAGGTCAGACACACGTAGGTAAGATTAAATGAAGAATTTACTTACTCAATGTGAAGAAATGAATTCATAGATGGTGAGGTGCTGTACACACCACACAAATTAACTTAGAAATCAGTTTGTTTTATATTCTGCCAAGATAGTGCCAAAGCCTTCAATAATGAATAAGAATGAACCTTGAGCCACAGCGGGCAGTGGTAAAAGCATGTCTTTTTCTTCCTGAAAGGAAAACCAGTGTGGAGTTGCTGAGGGTCATCTGGCCAATTTGTAGATGTTGGTAAGGATTCTGTCACCTTTCCCGCACTTAACTCTTGTTGTTCTATGTGTTGTAACACATGGTACTGGTGGGAAACACTTATTTTCCCAAGTTTCTTGAGGCTTTTCTTACTCTCTCGCTTACCTGTTTAAAAAAATAGCAGAAAGGGAGGTCACAATGCCAAACTGCTTCTTGATGTTTTTACTCATGCTTGAGGTTTACTGTGGCAGCATCTTCCATGTGCTTTCCATGTCCTGAGTGAAATCGGCTAGTACCGAAAAGACTTTTCCTTGATTATGTTTTCTCTTTACCAATCCCCAGATCTCTGGCTTCCTAACATTTTGTTCTCACGAGAACACTGCACTACTTACAACACATCCTTATCGCCTTCTGAGTTCCTTGCCTCTGTAGACACATCTTGCCCTAGGGATGACCTTGAGAGATAAAAGTCCTGCCCAGTCAATATGGTTTTGACTTACTGTGTAGCCGTGTCTGTGCCAGGTCTGGTTCAAGGATCCAAAACACAAGTAATGCATTCACAGTTTTCCATTTATTTTATGTAGATAAAATGAGACTTATGAGCTAAGTAGAAAACCATTAAGAATTTAACTATAGGAAAAAAGGCAGTGGAGTATGCCTGAGAAACAAAAGAGACCATCAGTATATTTGGAGTCCTTTGAGAAAATTCATAACTAAGGTAAAATATAGACTGGGCCCTGAAAGAATAAACAGAATTCAACAATTTGATAAGAAAATAGAAGGGAGTGTGTCAGAGAGGGAGGCTGGCATAGACAACGATTCCACAATGGAAATAATCCCGGAGACTACTGAGAGGCTGATGTGTGTTAGTGAATGTAGGAATAAATATGGATGGCCATACAGTGTCCCTGGTCCTCAGGAGTGGCATGTGGACTTGGCATAGCACTTGCCTGAGAAAGAACTATGAAGATAGTGTCACCCAAAGTGCAGCTGGAATACCAGTCCCCTTGGAGCGTGTGTTGTGCTCATTCAGCAACCGCAATCACAAAATGTGTACAGAACGGCCCCACCATTCAACACCACTGTCACTTCTGTGTGTGCTGACCTTCACAGAACTGTACATGTAAAGGTCAGTTTCACTGTATACTACGAAACACACACACAGAAATAAAATAACATATTGCACCTATAAAAACAGTATTTCTGGGCTCCATATCATATGTATTAAAAACCAGTACCTATTGTATTAAGCCCAAATATTTCCTTTTCTTAAAAACAACCCTTGCAAGGATGGAAGTTTTAGCCGACTTAAACACTCTTCTTTCCCTGTTTTATCTACCAAAAGTGTAACTTCATCACTACTTTCAGGGTTTTCTTCTTCACTTCATCTTCGCCTCCTTTTCCTCCCCCTTCCTCCTCTCATCCTCCTCTTCTTATTCAGTTAGCGATTAACCCTTACATAACATATGGCATTCATACATTTCCATTTCTTGCTATATCAACAACAAATGACATTTTTGACTACACATTTCTAGAATGAGAAATTTGCCTTCCTATGCTTCCTTCCAGCCCTGTCCTGCCCTTTCTCCCTTTGAAATTGAACCTATTTTCACATTGTCAGGTTTGAAGACATGGGTCTTTCTTTCTGTAAACACACTTCATTTGTATACGGTTGCAGAATTTAAAAATTTACAAACCACATTTTATCGCAATGTGCAGTCTTATTTACTAGAAAACCAGAGAGCTTGATACATGTCCCTGGTCCCTACTACTAACAGTACCTCTTACTTATATTTTACATATTTTTGTCAGTACATATTTTGTACATCAGTACATTTTCAAACCTTATTTGGCCTTTAATGTATGTCAGGTATTGATCTTGCAGATGGAATTCAAGGGTGAACCAAAAAACAATCTCTCCCCTGATGGAGCTCACATTCTGATGAGAAATTGAAAAGCAGTGAAGAATAGATGAATAAATGAATATAGTTTTCAATGACCTGTAGAGTTTTGTGCTATGAGAAAGCTGCATAGACAGGGTGGTCGGGGATGGGACTGCAGAGACGACCTTGAGGAGTGGGCACTGTGCTCGGCGGTGTCTAGAATAGGCAGAAAGCAGGAAGACTCTGAGGTGAGAGGTGCTTGCCATAATCAATAACCCTTGAAAGACATTGTGGCTGGAACAAAGTGAGAAAGAAGAATGTAAATGAGATGGACCTGTGCACTGGCTAGGAGAAAGGCCATTTAAGAACTTAGGGCCAATAAAATGGATTTTTGCTTCATGTATGATGGGAAACCATTGTGTATTGAGCAAACAAGTAACACCTCCAGCTTAATGTGTTAAAAGGATGGCTCAGGATGCTATATTTAAAATTAATGGTAAGGATTGAGACAAGGGAGAACTTAGGAAGCCTCTGCACTGGTTAAGGCATTAGGTGATGATGGCTTGTAGGACAGCAAGAGGGTTGAAAATCCCAGTGGGGTTTATAACCCAGTCTCTCCTCCCTGGTGCCCCACTTTGGAAGACCTCCTCCCAAGCGAGGCTGGGTGGTGGTGCTGCTGCTCTGTGGGCTGGCGCCCAAGGCTGCCTGTACTGTGGATTCGTATCATTTACCCGGAATGTGTATGAGGAGAGTTGTCAGGCTTCTTGTCACTCAGGTTTATTTTGCTGCCCAAAGCATTTGATAATTGGTCCTGGTACAGATTTCAATTATTAGAGGAATTTTTCTCAGGAGTTTTAGTGTATTTCTTCACTGTCTTACAACATTTGATTTTACTTGTAACAGTCCATTTTCTGTTATTATAAGGAAATACCGAGGCCAGGCAGAAGTTGTTTATTTAGCTCATGCTTCTGCAGGTTCAAGGGGATGGTACTGGTGTCAATGTTGCTTTGCTGAGGACCTCATTGTGTGAGGCATCAGAATAGTGACAGTGAGTGAGAGGGAGGATTCACATCACAAGGAAGAACCCAGAATGGCTCAGGGGCCAGGCTCAGGTTTTCATAGCAATTCCCTTAGGAAAGAACTAACTTGGGGGTCCAAGGGAACTACTTACTTTATTCTGGAGGTGACTAATGACCTCCACCAGGCTTTACTTTTTAAGGCTCCACCACATCACACTGCCACCCTGCTGTCCGGGCCTCTGACAGGAATTCCTGAAGGACAAATCTCATCCAAAGGTAGGACTTATTCTTGACAACCTTTCTCTTCCTCCTTCCCAAAGGTCATTTATTCTGTGACATGGTCAGCCTCATTCCATGATGTGTTTCTGGTAAAGTGTCTTTGGTCATCCATCATGCTGGGCAGTTGAGAGCCTTTTAATTTGGAGCCTCTCATTCAGTTTTGGGAACTTTCTTTACATTATTTGTTTTTCTGATGATTTCCATTTCACATAATCTATAACTTGTGTTGGAACCCCATGTATTTTAAAACCAGAACATTTTATTTGTACTCTTAAACTTAACTCTTTCTTTGGTCACTGTTCTATGACTGCAAGTGATCAGTTGTAGCTTTCTTTGAGTGGATTCTTCAATCTATGTATTTGATATTGGTTTGGGCTGCAGATACAGCTCAGTGGCACAGTGCCTGCCTGGTAAGCACAAGGTCCTGCGTTTGATTCCTGGTATCAGAAAAAAAAGATATTGGTCTACTATTATTGCTAACAAATTACCCAAACATAGTAGCATGAACAACACAAGTTTATTGCTTTACAGATCTGAAGGTCAGAGGATCAATACAGGTCTCATCAGATTACAAATATCCTAATACTCCTCCCAAAGCAAGAAACTTTGCTTTACAAGTTCATGTGATTAGAGATAATCCAAAATAGCCATTTTGAGATCTGTAGTCTTAATACTATCTTGATAGTATTGTTTGTCCTGTAAAGCAATGCATCCATACATTCCTTAGACTGAGACGAGGGCAACATAGTGGGTCATTATTTTCCTTATTTCAAACATTTGCCTGATTTCCCTGTTATGGTTTAGATCAAGGAAGTCTCCCAAAAGCCTCACGTACTCAAAGGCAGGGCTTCTGACTGAATCGTGGGACCATGTCGCTTTCTTGCTGTTAAGAGATGCAGTATGGTCAGAAGGGTCCGGGCCTCAGACTGTGATCAGCAAAGGCAAATCTCCCTCCGCAGCTCTTTCTTCCCCCTTTGCTGTCCTGACGGCCATGATGTGAGCATCTTTCTCCCACCAGAACCCTCTGCCATGCATTGCTGCCTTGGAGCCAGCCAACCGTGCACTGAAACCTCTAAAAACCATGACCCCCAGCAAACCTCTCCTCCTTTAAATTGTGTGTGTTGGATGTTGTGTCTCAGTGATGAGGAAAGAGACTAAAGTATTCCTCTTCCTGTCCTCTTGATGATTGCTGGTATTGTGCCACTTCATGTCACTTTACGAGCATTTTATTGTGACTCTGAATGGGAGCAAATATGCAAGTGTAGATTGGTGTTTTTGAGTCAGAAAGCTTTTCCTGGGAGTTGCTTTGGAAAACCACTGTCATATAGGTAGAGGAATGATGCAGCTTGATTGTGTCAACTTTTCAAATACTTGAGAAAAACAAATAAGGAAAGGTTTGTTTTTGCACATAGTTTCAGAGAGATTAGTCCAGAGCCCTCCGACTCCCTTGCGTTCTGGACTGTGGTGAGGCAGAAGCATCACAGCAGAAAGGCAATGCAGAGGAAAACTACTCCCCTCCTCGCAACCAGAAAGCAGAGTGGGACAGAACTTGTGCTAGCAGAGCAGACTTCCTCCTTCGTTCTACTTGGTTATATCTAAGATCTCAGACTATTCGGATGTTTCCACCCACATTCAGGGTAGACCTTCCTCCTCAGTTTGCAGTCCTGCAAGCCAACAATCTCTTGAAACACCCTCTCAGACATACAGGAAATTGTCCATTACTAATTTCTGGTTTCTTAATGAAATGAGAATGACAATCAATATTAAACATCCCAGAGACAGTTTTTATTCTTAAAATGTATTTTATATTTCCATAATTAGCTAACATTTGCATTTATGCTTTTTAATGTTCTCTGAATTTTAATTTATTGTGAAGAGTTCCTTTATTTAAACTACTTAACTGTAATTAATTCTATCGAGACTGTGTCATATTATTAAGTTTTCTTTTATATCTTTTTTATTTTAAAGTATTCTGTACATGTTTGAATGTTAGCATATTTTTCCTTATATTTGTATTTATGTGTGTGTTCATGTGTTTGTATATTCCTACAGGAAGGTTATAGATTAAAGCAGTATCAAGCCAGATGTGGTGATTCACAGGTTGCAATCTCAGTGGTCAGGTGCTGGGCAATGGGACCAATCATGTGTTCGAAGCCAGCCTGGACTACAGAATCAAAACGTGTGTCAGAACAACAGAAGAAAGAGAAAGAGGCAGAGAAAGAGGAAAAGAGGGAGCAAGAGAGGGAGAAGGGGAGAGGGAGAGAAAAAGAGAGTGAGGGAGGGGTGGAGGGAGAGAGGAGGAGAGGGAGATAGAGAGAGGAGGAGAGGGGAAAGAGAGAGAGAGAGAAAGAGACAGAGACAAAAAGACAGAGAGGAGGGGGCAAAGGGACAGAGTGGAAGAATCTTTCAATTATTTGCTGGAAAGAGAATAATTTCTTTCAAAATAACTTTTAAAATTTAGGAGGAAATAGGATTTGTCATGAAATATTCAGTCTAACTTAACAGTTTAACCATTTTAAGTGTTAAAAAGAATTTATTGCATTTTGAATTTCTAATTGGGAACAATATATTTTGTGTTGTTCATGGAAAATTTGAAGTACTATATACTATTCTTACCAGAAAAATTTATTTTCCAAACTGTATTCCACAAAACACTAGATTTCTGTATGATGTTAGTAACTCTTGGGGAAAAATACATTCTGTAGGCAAATAATTTGGGGAAGTATTTGATTGTGTCACATTTCCTTCCTCAATATCTTGGAAGTATATTAAGAGAAGCTGTGCAGCAAAACAGAATAAACATTTTGTGAACCTTGGTTAGTCCTAGCACTCTGAAATTTTTGATCATGTAACTTTTTTAAGTTTGAGGCTTGGCCTTTAACAGCTCCCATGAAGCTATACCCCAGTGAAAATGCTGCCAGGGCCTATATCTCTAACTGTTTTGTTCTATTTTGACTTTATCATGTACAAGTGCAGTTCCCTGAACATTATAGTCGAGGGGAGTTGAGTGCTAACGCAGACATGGACCAGGCCTCCTGTCCTCCTTCCCTGGTTCTGCTAGCTGACACTTAAAGTAGTATCAGTTTACAGAGTTGTGCAGAGAATTCTCAGCATGGCCCTCCATGGGCTTCTGAAATTTTCCTGTGGCCAGCAGCACATTTTCCCTACTCATTCTGGTTTTTCCTTCGAACTAATACTCAGTGTAGTGAAACACAAAGGGCTTCCTGCTGTTAACTCCCATCTGTGGCATAGGTTCACTTTGCTCAGTGAGAACATCAGCATTCTTTTTGCCCATTAACCTTAGAAAAAGGTTCAGAATAAGTTTATTAGGTTTTTTCCACTTCACCTTGTTTCAGGAAAATCAAGAGATTTTCAAAAATGCAAAATTCATAATAAGATATAAAAATTAATATCAATGTAACCTACTTATTTTGCATTAAGGGCCATAATTTTAGTGCAACTTTTAAAGAAACCAAATGCAGATAAGGCATCCGTGTTAGCTAAAAGAACCAAAACACCACAATGTCCCCTGGATAGAAACAAGCTGAATACTTAAGAGAATTATAATTATTGTTTGTATTTTGTTAGGCTGAATCTTATTCTGAGGCTTTATCAACAGAACATTTTGAGATTTAGTCAATAACATTCTCTCAAATCAACAAATTTTGTAGAGATCTTGCTTATGGTACTGTTAATAAAAATTGATGTTATACCTAAGCATAATTTAACAATAGTGCATATGTGTGTGAGCGTGGTTTTAATTTCTTACTAAAAGATGTTCACTCTTGGCTGCCCTTAAAAAGAGTTGAATTCTCAGTGCTCAATCCATTTGCCTGGATATCCTAAGTGCCAACAAATCTTTGTGGAGGGTGATAATTATTCTTCAGAGAGAGCATCTATTAAGAAATGTAGGACTGGGGCTATAGTTCAGTGGCACAAGTGCGCGCCTGGCAAGTGCAAGGTCCTGAGTTCAATTCCCGGTACTGCCCCCCCAACAAAAATGTATCTGTATGATTTCTCCACAGAACTCATACTAGTATTTTGTACTCATACTAACATTCATTCCAAATCTGCTGCCTTAATCTTACACCCATGTGAATGAAATGAAAGGATGTCTCCTGGTGCAGTCATAGGGTGAAAGTGTCTCTCAGCTTGAGCAAGCATATATTACTCATCTCAACCCCAAAGAACAAATTGATTTTTGAAATTCATCTTTAAAATGTGTCTAGATTTACCCCCAATGGCTTTGTTGTATGTAATGCTGACAGACTTAACATTCCTATAGAGGGATAAATTGCACCAAAAGAATTGAGGTTCAGAATTCGTCTAGCATGTTTGAGTTGGATTCAGCTTGTCCACTGAAACTGCAAGCGGCAGAGCTGGATCTGGAACCCAGAACTATCTGACTTCACATTTCCCAATCTTTGCTGTGCTGTGTTGAGGAGGATCCTCTTTGGCTTGAACTATGTGTTTTCCTCACAAAGAAAGACAGGGAACCACTACACTAGTGAGAGTCAATAATTCTGGAAATTCAGAGACTTCTCTAGTGCCCTGGGGTGTCAAACGTTGTTTCTGCTGTCCTGTGAACTGACCTTTCTCAATGGCAGCCTTCATATTGTGCTTCAAGGACAGCAGGTCTGCTGTACCTTTTGTATTCTGGGGACACTGTCTTCCACAGGAACCTCACATCTTTTCATTTATTTCCTGTACTTTCGGGTGGAATTTGAGTTGACAGTCAGGTCCTCCATCTTCTGCTCAAGGAATTATGGCTGTTGAACTGCTTTCATCTTTCTTTTTTTCTGTGTATTTTTTTAGTGTTAAAGGATCAAGAAATCTCTCTGCCCTCCTTCCTCTTCAGCCATCCCCTGGTATTCCTGGTGAAATGTTACTTGAAAAATCATCCTCTGACAGTGGTGGTTAGGTAATTGAAATTCATTGCAGCAAGTTGAATTTTCAGTTCTGGAGACTTATTTCTTTGCAGATCTGTTATTAGGATTCTGACCCTGGATTTCGACTAGTCGAGATGGGGAGAGTTAGAGGAGGAGAAAGATCCCCTGGACTGTTCTGAGTTGCAACGACCACAACCGCTCTACACTTCTGAGCGTCTGCATGCCTTACACACACCCTCCTAGTTTGCCGTTTTTAGGTGCTTTTCAATGCCCAGCCCTCCTGAGCAGCGTCTTTAGTAAACGCTATTGGAGAGTTAGAGGCACAGTGCTCAAATTAACGTGAGGGCTTATCAAGTATCCTTGTTCTTTGCTTTGCTTTGCTTTGCACACTAAGCCAGCTGACAATCTCATCACCCTCTTTCCCTGTTTCCTACACGATTTCCTCAGGCATTCATGTTAACAGAATGCACTTGTCAATGAAGACAATCTTACCCTTTTTTCACTAGAAACCTAGTTTAAAAAATAGGTTCTCTTCTGACAAGCATAAGACTGACATTAGCCAAAAGGAGAAAATCTAATTTTGAACTCTGATTTTCTGATTCATTGAATGCAGTAGACATAGAATAAGCCCAGGATTTTGAGGAATATGAAAAAGACATTTCTAATATTTAGTATCTAAATATGAAAGGTCCAAAACAGCTAATAATTAATGAAAAGAAAGGCAGTAAGTAAAAAAACTAGCATAAATTGATAAATTCATAAAATCTCTGAGATATAAATTAAACATTAGTTTCTATTACTTACATTTTATTTTTTGGCTACAATTAGGATTCATAAATATAAAACTAAGTGACATATAGTAGAAGGTGGTTTTTAACAAAGAGAATATACTGCATCACCAGAGGAAGAAATAAAGAAATATATAATGAAAAGGCATTTATATATGAAAAGTCTTCCTGACATTTTTATTATGTTATAGGTTTATGATTGCGAAGTTAAGAACCAAGAATATGACTGTTAAAGTAAGATTTCAAATTATCCAGAAAAGTGAAACTTCTCACCAATCTTTATTAACTTTTTATTATTGACTTTTATATCACATGCAGTTAGTTAGATTGTCAAAGTTCATTAAAATCACTCAGAACTGCTAAAGCAACCAATGTCTTTTACACACACATTCCTGACATTCAACTAAAAATTTATAAGACATGTGAAGGAATGAAGTAGAGAGAAAAAATAGAAAATAGAACAAAATGAGTTCTGACAGTCCAGATATTGAAGTAGCTAAGTATGAACTTTGAACTGTGGTAAACATGTTTAAAAGAACATATTAAGCTGAAATGATTCACTAAAGAACTGGAACATGTAAAGCAAAATAAGATAGAAACCAGGAAACCATAGAATGTGAGGCCTTGAACATGCCAAAGATAATCATTATCAACCTGCATGCTTTATTTTGTGAAATTATCTTTCAAAAACCAAGGCAATCAAAAACTGAAAGAAATTAAATACTAATAAAATTCTTTCATCCAAAAGAAAACAATTTTAAATTAAAATTCACAATTTTAGAAAAATAAAGAAAATAGAAAGTATATGTGAACAGAAGTCATTCACTGTTTATAGATTAATAATAAACCTTAATAGATTTAATATACATAGAATTACAATGCATAAAAACAAAAATAACACAAAAGAAGACAAAATGAATATAATTTAAAGTTCATAAGCATTTTTGAATACTGAAAAAGAATTGATTTATATTTAACATTAGTAAGTTGATGATGAATTTTACAATACCACGAAGAGGATAAAAATATAACTGAAAAGATAAAACAGAGTACTCAAAATAATAAAAAGAAAAACCAAGAAGAATAATAGTTCTGGCCACAGTGGTTGAAAATTTCCAAATACGGCATTGCTGGAAAATGCACCAAAGGAGTATTGACTGGAAGGAAAAAAATCTAAAGTGGCAATGATGAAGTAGGTACGACCTAAAGAATAGGGCAACCCAGAGGAGGAAGTCATGGAAAAGAAATTACAAATTTTTTCATAAAATTTCCCTTGGATTTTTTTCTCTCCACAGCTATAGACATACAGAGTAAAAGACACCAACAAGTACTTTCCAAAACAAAAGTTTGTTCAAAAAATAACTATTCATATTGAACATTCTCAATACTGCAGTATCAGGGAAATGTAAATTAGATCAAAATGAAATATCAAACACTTCTACCATTTGCTGTCTAAAGATTAAAAGGCCTGATAAGAGCACGTATTGGTAAGGATTTGGAACATCTAAACTTATTACACTCCGCTGCTGCACGAATGAAGTGATACAACCAACTCGGAAAACTACTTTATTAAATTTCAACATATTCATATATTATGACCCAGAAATCTCACTTTTAATTTTGTACTCAAGAGAAAATCAGGGCTGGGGATATAGCTCAGAGGCACAGTCCCTGCCCTGGCAAGTGCAGGGTCCTGAGTTCAAATGCCAGTACCAAAAAAAAAAAAAAGAGAGAGAGAGAGAGAAAATCATACGGGATGCCCATAAGAAATGAATAAACATATTTATATAAGCATTATCCAGAATAACCTAAACTAGAGACAACCCAAATATCCACCAATGATAGAGGATGGATAAAATAAATGGTATTAATCATGCAATGGAATAATACTTGCAAATAGTAGTGATGCAAATTAGGTTAGTCTTGCCTGTTTCGGAATGTTATGAGAACAGTATTACACAACATGTATTCTATATGACCATCATATTTCACTCAGTGCTGTAGTTAGGAGATTCATTTATGTTGTTGCATATAGAAATAATACTTTTTCATTCTGAGTATTATATATATATATATACACTGTATGTATATATGCATATGTATACTATGTATATCTATACATATATACAAAAGTATTGTACACTCATGTGTAGAAAGACATTTGCCATATACACATTTGCATGTTTTTCCATGTCTTATGAGGTGTGATAAAAGTACACACTGCCATTAATCTTCCTCAGAGTAACCACCAGTCACTTCAAACACACTGATCCCATGTTTCTTGCTGCTTTCTGGAGCAGATCTGGAAAAATGTAGACATGCTGTTGCCAAGGGTCATCCAATGGAAAGACAGACTTGTGAAAACATCAGTGTATACTTCATTCACTTTACTCACTAGATCTGAGGCCATGAGACTCTGATTTTTCCCCAAAGTTAAAATGACCATGAAGGGTAAATGTTTTGAATCAAGGCAGCCATGATAGTCCAGCTAAAGATGCTAAACTGCTTCTGAAAGGTGTAAGAGTGAGGAGACAAGCGTTTCTGAAGAAAGGACATATTCTGTAATATGTTCTGTACTATATTTTTAAAAATTTAAATGTTCACCTTATTTTTAGATCATTTCTCATTCATAATACAAAAAATGAAAATACAGTGTACATTTATGTACAGTGTTGTAACACATACTAAATATACAGAGATCTATAACAAACATTTATTGTAAAATATTATACATAAATAATCTGAGGTCCACATTAACCAAAATATTTATTACCCTCCCTGATACTATAGAATGCAGGCTTCATGAAAGGACTTTTTCCCCCTCTTCTCCATCCTTACCTCTTAGACCAGTGACTACTACATTTAGACACTTGTGTGGCTGTGGAAAGGTAAATGTCTATAATGAAAAACCATGAATCTGCATGATAAATCTTTTTTTGTTTTGTTTTGTTTTTTCTCCGGTACCGGGAACCGAACTCACGACCTTGCGCTTGCCAGGCAGGCGCTTTTGCCTCTGAGCTAAATCCCCAGCCCCTGCATGATAAATCTTAACCCTGCTCATGTCACAATCCCATGCAGATTGCTGAGATGCTGATGTCCTAGTCATGTGTTGCTATAACAGCGTATTTTTTGGTTTTTTTCTCCCCCTTCACTTTCCTGGAAGCTGCATGTCAAGACTAAGACTTGCCATGTGATATCTGGAGAGACCCTTTCCTGCTGTGTCTTCACGTATCAGAAGGCTGAGGGAAAGAGACCAAGCAGCTGAAGGCTGCACTGATCGTTCTTTTAGAAGGGAGACCTTAATCTAATGTAAGGGGGAAGAACTTTATTGCCTTGTCACCTTCTAATTCCCTCACTGGTACTATTGGTACTACCACATTGGCAACACCTGCACTGAGTATGGGTTCACAGGAAGTGATTACTAAGCATACTGACTCTAAGGGCCAAACAGTGAAAAAATAAATTACATAGCAGACCATCAGTATGGCTCATTCCACTGTTCCAAAGAAACCTCTAATTCTCCATAGCTCTGGATCTATTTCACTCTATTTGTAAAGGATCAGTACAAGCTCCAAAGCCATAACACACCCGAACAACAAGTGAGAGAGAGAGGGACAGAGACAGAGACAGAGAGACAAAGAGAGAAAAACAGAGACAGACAGACACAGACAGAGACAGAAGGACAGAGACAGAATGAATCTAGACACATGCTTACACTGATATACTCACGTTTCCTTTTTCTAGTCATCTGTGAGGACAGTAGGGTGAGTAAATGGCAGCCAGCTATTCCCTGACAATATCTTCACATTTTGGTTTACCTGAGATCTTTCTGGAAACCACCATGCCATTCTTTTAGTCAGTGCTTCTTGTTTTGTGGCTAAAGAAACAAAAAAAAAATGTGTTTTGGAGTTTCTGTAGTCCATTTTTCATATAATATGTATTGCAATCAGTATGATATCTAGCTGTGAGTCTTATATTTTGATTTCTTTATTGATCGGAAGGCCTTTCCTGCATTGTCATTCATTGATCAATAGCTATTTCTAGAATTCTTTAAAGAAATTCATTTAATTTTTGCAACACAAGCAATGTTTCAGTGAGGACAAATCAATTGACATATTTCAAGGAAAATGTCCTTAAGGAAAAAGAATACTTTTATTTCTCAAAGTTAGTAATGAAAATTGTCACAGTGTCAAATCAGTAAGTATGCAAGTATTTTTATAATAAGTACAGACCTAAGTATAGGTGATGTAACCCAAAGCTTAAGGCAAAAAATCTTTGCTCCTACCAAAATTAACTGTATGAATTTATGAAGAGTAATTAATTCAAAACACAAAATAAAACAGGAAAACTACATTTTGTATTTTTTAATAGAGCAAGTACATGGTAGATTCTTATTCCTGCCATAATCATCTAGATTATGGATGATTATGGATTTCTTTAATCCAGAAATCTAGACTGGATTTCTTTGCTGATGAACTATCAAAAGTGAAGGATTCTGTGTTCCTCAATTATCCAATGAAGCGTTTGCAATATTCTGTTTTAGCAGGCAGTTTTCCCAAACAGCAACTAATTTTAAGTTGTCTACTGCTAGTATATTTAACTGAAGATGCTAATTTCTGTTTCGAATTTTGTGTGTGTGTTCCATATACTGCATTTTTCTAAAGAAACTGTAACTATAGCTGCATCATATTCAATTGTTTTCCAAACAAGAAATCTTTGGTATTTGCAAACAATATACCCCAACATTTACAGAGACCCCTCAAATTGCATGTAACATTAAAGTATGTCATATTGTAAGGAAAATGTAGCAGTCCTCAGACCCATAATAATGTTTCAGACATAACACTAAGCTTACTGATGACATTAACATTTATTCCTAGCACAAAAGCAATCATTAACATAATTTTGGATACATTAAACATAAACAAATGTATAATAAAATTCACTTGCTATTTTACTAAAGGATTTCTGTGTAAAACCAAAACAACCAGATGATGCAGGTCGATGCTAGGAATTTGCTAATTTCCCACATCATTTAAATAACTCTGTTCCACACCCCAGCCCTGCAGCAACTTGGAAGGCAGAAAACTAAGGAGAGTATACTGGGTAGAAAAATCATCTAAACATTTCCTCCAACCCCTTGCTTCTAAGTCCCAGCACATTTCCTCTGGGGTAGAAGCAAAACCCATTCCTTTTTCTGCTCAACATTGTATAACTTTTATTAAAAGAGAATTACAGATGAACAGTCAATTTTTCACACAGTAGATTCATCTTTTGTGTCTTTGGGGACTTTTCAGTGGAATGGGGAAAAAGAGGATTGCTTTATATCACTTTCTAAATAAGACAACTTTTAAAATTGAGCAAAGTAAGAACTGTGGCATCTCTCATTGCCACTCCTTGATGGACTCACTGGCTTGACATTGTCGTGCTCCCTAGCACTTCTGATCTCAGAGTTGTGCAGTATTGTGCTGCTTAATCATTAAAATGTTTTGTGGAGGAAATATATACTTTAGCCATTATGATTTAATAGATTTTATTGAAAAGATTTTACTTAAAAACAGTCACAGGAAGCTGGCAGTGGTTTATGCAATAGATTCGGTGAACCTTTCAGAACTTTCAGCGATAACAAATAGCCCACTGCAGCATGTGTGCCACAGGTTCACCATTACTGTCTAGGGGATCATGGGACATTTACAGGAAACCACACAGAAAGTTGGATCTTAGTTCACTGAAAGGAAAGTTTTGTGCTAATATCAGTTTCTTCTTTGTAAGAGAGAATCTTTTTTTGTCAATATCTTCTATTCAAACTAGTTTAAAGACAACAATGGATACTGTATTAACTACTGTTATTCTCTTATTTTGTTGTGAAATTTTGTTTTATTTTTTCATAAAATAAAAAAGAAAAAATTTAAAAGAAACCTAAGGTTTCTGTAATTTAAAAGAAACCTGAGGTTATCTGTAAACTGATACCTTGTATAAGTGTTGATTGAGTTCATCATACTTTGAATTATTGCTTAAAGCTTTCCCTATTAGTCCTCCAAAATGAAAATGTATAAATACATCTATGTCCGTGTTTTTATTTCACCAAAGCACTTAGTTTTCTCCGGTTCCTTTGAAAATGCTCTTGACTCATCTTTTCTTTTCCTAATTATCTTCAAGACATGGGATCATCCACCATCAGGTTTGCTAGCTAAGTATCACATATTTTTCATCTTTTTTCACTGCCCTTGATATTAGAAAACAATTTCCCTGACAATGTTTATACTTCTTGGAGTCAATCCCAAACAAAACTGCACAGTGAGTGAAATTTATCTTCAAGGCCTTCCAGTCCTGTGGCAATCTCTCTTCCATCCTTTTGGACTCTAGCCATAATGGGTGTTAAATCTCACAATGTTCTGTATTCTGTCTTTGCAATTAACTTCATCTAGCAGCTGCATCATTATCTCCATTTTATAATTCCTTGCTATTATATCATACGTTATAATGATAATATAGTAACGACCTATTGCCCAAGCCCACACTTCCTGAATCCATGATTCCATCCCTATTGTACTCTGACATTAGTGCTGCCTTGAGGTATCTTCCTTTACCTGGACTTATTCTGCTCTTCCTGTGAATCATTATTCCATGACTCTACCCTGTCCCTGTATAGGTACTGCTCTAATTTGCACCAATACAAACACTTACAGAAATCTACATTGTGCCAGAGCATTGGCGCCATAAGAACAATCTGAAGATCAAGTCCAGACAAGCCAGTTACCAATAATCACTTGTTGAATTTTGAATGGAGTCAGGAACTCATTAAGATAAGGTCGGATTTTAGATTTGTGGTATAAAGAGCTTGCTCTGCAAATTGCATTGCAAACATAACTTTTTATTTATCTATTTGTTGTGTGATAAATTAGCTCTAATTGGATAAAGAAAGACATTTCTTTTTAACCTTATATCTCTCCACTATCATAGGTTACTTCACATTTATAAACTACTGAAATTTCAGAAGCCATCTGTCTTAGTTACTTTTCTCTCATTGCTGACACAAAATACCCAATGCCAGAAATTAAGGAAGGAAAAACTTATTTGGCTCACAGTTTGTGGAGGTGCCAGTCTATAAACAGCTGGCTCCAAGGCAAGGTGGCTTAGCACAGGGGCAGAAGACAGCAAAAGCCACAAGAGCAAAGGAGAGGGAAAGCAAGCCTCTTTTACTTCCTTCCTTCCTTATATTGTATGCAGGCTACCTATCCGCACCATCTCTGTGCCCTCCTCTTGAACAGGCTAATCTTTATAAAAGATTCCACCATTCTGGAACATGCTCTGTGGCTTTCTCCTCAGAATGAATCTTCCGCTTTTACAGTTTTGTGGCTGCAAAGGGTAAAGACTTGCTTTTTTTGTGATGCCCTCCAGGCATCTTTTCTATTTTCCTGTTCCTTCTCAGCAGTGGAGATTTTCTCAGCTCCATCTTTGTAATCCACAGCTTTGTTGGAGCTTCCTTTCTGGCCAAACTCACAATATTTTAAATCATACTGCTGGGCTCTTTGTTCTTGATTCTCAGTACAAATCTGGCTAAAATCTCCCAACAATAGCCATGCTACAGCCTCAACATTCGACTTCCTTGAAATATCTTCTGCCAGATTAATTAGTCTGCCTTCCTTAATCGCAATCTCAAGCAAAGTCTCTAGACATGAGCAAAATGCAGACACACTTTCTGCCAAGCCATAACACACATCATCTGGAGTCCAGATGCCAATATAGTCCTTCCTCCCGGTAGAAACCTCCCAAGCCTGTTCTTTACTGGCAGGATTTCTATTAGCCTTCTGGTCTTTTGAGTTCTGACCAGTATCTCCCATACAGAACAGCCTAAGGCATTCCAGCTCTATTCTTTCAGTACATCTATGAACCTTTCCAAACTCTTCCTGCAAGTCATTTCCAAAGGCTCTTAAACCACATGGTCAGGTATAATCACAGCAATGACCCCACTCCTGGTACCAAAGTCTGTCTTAGTTATTTTTCTCTCACTGCTAAGACAAAATAGCCAATGCCCAAAATTAAGGAAGGAAAGGTTTATTTAGCTCAAGGTTTGTGGAGGTTTCAGTACATAATCAGCTGGCTCCAAGGCAGGGTGACATGGCACAGGGGCAACATTTCAAGATGGCATAAAATAATGAAAGCAAAAGAGGGGGAGAGCAAGCCTCTGTTCCTTCCTTATATTGTATGTGTCCTACCCACCCACACCATCTCCATGCCCTCCTCTTGCACAGGCTCAGGATATTTACAAAGTAAGGGCCCTGGCCTGCTGAATCATTTAGTTAAGCTTCTAAACTTTCCAATTCCCAAGTCGACACAGTGTAGCAACCATTACACCATTGATAAATTCTAGATGCCACAACAATGACTGTCAGTTTCTATAAATTTATTAGGACTCCTTTACCCTTACTTTTTTGTTGGTAGCTAAGACTTAAAACTTTTTGCTAGTGCTTTTCCAACTGTGCTCAGTGGTAGAGTATGGCCCATAACCAAAACTACTTCTGTGAGTACCGCCTTCCTTAGAGAGCCTAAGATTTCACCATCATACTAAAGATTTTAGAGCAAAATATCATAAAGTCCTCAATTAGATGATTCAGAAATTTTAAAATGTTATTTTACTATATGGACACATTATTTTACTAAGATTTTGCTAAGTGATAATTGCAGTTGATTCATAGAGCACATATTTCAAAAAAACTATAAGAATTATTTAGATACTATTTATGGAAATATGAGTTTTGTAATGTAGAAGGTCATACATTACAAATTCTATGAATTGTTCTAACTCTAAAGAAAGCAATACAGCACTGTGTTCTTGTCCTCTTGTGGCTGCCTAGAGGTCCTGAAGGAATTCAAAGTGTTTATCTTGTGCTTATTTGGCTTTGGGGAAGAACAGAAGTCACATGGTGCCCAATGCCATCAGTAGCAGCATTTGCTATGCTTTTGATCACACCTCATAAAGTACTGTTTCAGAAAGTGTTAAAAAATGGGATAAGTGCATTTGGAGGCAGGGGAAGATTGTGAGGCAATTAATAGCAATATGTCTTTTACTATAATGAAATTTTAAATATTTGAACATACCTGTATTCTTCATGAACCTTTGCTTCCAAAACCTGCCATATCAGTTAATTCTTATTTGTTGGTTGGGCGCTGTTCTTGCTTGTTTTGAAAAAAGAATAAATAATATGGCTTATCAAAAAATTCAAATGATATCTAAATTTAAGTGTACAATGCTATTGTGCACATGTGCAATTTTCTTACCTTATGTCTAAAAATTTAAAATACAAAACTGAAACTGGAAAACAAGATATCAATCTATTAATATGCCTGAACAAAGAAAAGACTTTTGAAAATACAAGGACTAAATATTTACTATAGAATGTGCTACATTATTCCATGACATGAACACTATTTACACTTTGTAGTAAGAGAATTAAAAGAAGAAAATGGTTTTTTTTTCCCCAAAAGATTGAACAATAAATTAAGGAATAATTTATAATTTGTCAGTTATAAAACACTGCTTATGTGCGTATGCTTATACACATACATATATTTGTGAGGGTTTGTGAGCTCATTATTGATAGAATATTATTATTTTTTTATATTCTAAAGATCTTGAGAATCTAAAATTTCAAAGCAATTTCTCTTATTCATACTTTCATATATTTTTCAATGAAGAATTTTCAGAGGTGATTGTTATCCTTACAAATGTCTTTCCAAAACACAGTTTCACAAGCATTTATATTTGTCCTCTATATATTCTATGGGCTAAATTATCAGTTCCTTTAATTCCAACACATTTTAGTTTCTCAGCAATTATTGTCTTTAACTTGATAAAGAGAAATAATAACTGGTGTAACAGCCCACCAAGGAACTGGGCAGCTCAAGGTAGGCAGAAAATTTGGTTGATAATTTGAATGTCATAAAAAATAATATAGTCAAAATATGATTAAATTCTTACATACATAAATAACATAGGATTTTCCTTCTGCTTTTCAGGGAAATTTTGTACCCTTGTTAATTTATTTTGTTATGTCTGAGGTGGTACTCTTGTGAAATGAATCCCAAAGAGGAAGATGTCTTTTTCTGATTGTATGAAGTAGACTCAGCCACTCATAGGAATTTCCCTTCTTTGTGAAGCCTGGAAGGTTTAGTTGCCTACACAGTGTCAGTCCAATTCTTAATTATATTTTTCATAGTTGTTTAATGTCCATTGTCCAGAAAAAAATAAATGAAAGCAAAATTTTAACCTTTTATGAAGACTACATCTTCAAGAAAACCAAGACCGATAATGAAAATCTGAGCAATTACTGATGGCTTTACTGCAGTTAGCTGAGAGTTAACCAATGGAGGCAGTAAGAATGAAAAACTTTCCATCCTGGAGAGAGGGGGAAATCTTTTCTGTTGTTATGGTAACAAAGCAACCAGAATAGATTTTTAATGTGATTAATAAATTAAAGTTCTCTAGTTGTCACCAAAGAATAGCCACTGTAACTACTTTTAAATGTGTTTAATCAACCAGTGACAATTCACATCAGTAAGCATGGTTTTGCAAATCCAGCAGCCAACTCTCTTTTCTGCTGAAAGCCAGCCAGGTCATCCTAATGACCGTGCTTCTGCGTGCTGCACAAATAATCACATCCAAATAACCGCATACCTAGTGTGATGTGGATGGCTGGTGCCGCTGAACTTCCCAATTTCTAAAGCTTCTCTAAGACTAACATTCTGCTCCATTTGAAAATATGGTTCCTTACTTGAACACCATCTTCTCCTTAAAGGAGGAATAAATTCAAGGGTGAACAGTGTGGGTTTGTTTCTGGTAGTAAATGGCACCTTGATCTCTTCATGGGGTTGTGTCTATATGTATGTGTACATTTGTTGAAACTTTACACAGTAATCTGTCCATTAACTATATTTACATTACACTTCACTTGAACAAAGAGATAATATTAGGAATAAAGTCCCTTCCTTCTAGGCAGGTGTTTGGAGTGGAGGTGAAAGCAGGGACCACTAACTGTGGACTCTCATGCCCACAGCAGTAGAATTCGAGACTCTGCAGGATGCCAGCGGGATCCAGAGAAGTTTGAAAACAGCTGCCTCATACAGGACACTGTCAGTTTAAAAGGGGTCCCTGAAAATATAACTTTAAAATACTAAAAGTAATGATATTTTGACTAATTTGAAGTGGCTTCAAAGCATAAACTAAAATATAAGGCAGCAGTGACAAGGAAGTTGGTTTGTAAAAGGTCAAAATTAAAGCAACTTAAGATTCCTTAAGATTATGCAAAAGAAGGATGGAGATTTTGGTTAGTCTATTAAGTCGATCTGTGCATTAAAAATGTTCAATAGTCATCATGGAGTAAAGAACGTAGATGTGTAACTTCCATTCCAGAAGAGGAAAATAAAGAAAAAAGAAAATTTGGACAATCCCATCCAAAGACTGAAAAAAGAAAAGAGAAGGCAAGTACTTCCATAATCAGTATGTGCTGTTGGCAGCTGACATCTCTCTGACCTTCATACCTGCTGTGGACTTTTGGTTTTATCTCTCTCAGCTTCAGTGACTTCATGCTAGTTATTTGAATTTTGCGATGTTGACAGTATTTACATGAGGAAAACAAGCAAATGTTATAAATTAAGGATTTTGCTTAAGACATTCAATTTTTAAACATGTATATATATATCTCTGTGCATTTGAAGCAGAGTATGCAATTATTAATACTAAAAATGATAGCAAAAATTGCTTCATTATGTTCATGTGTAATAAAACTGGCATTGTGCCAAAATTATTTTGAGATAATTATTTAATAATATATGATGATATAACAATTCTTTTAAAGTAAATATTTAACAGTACAAAGCCTTTGAATAGGTAACAATAAATTCTTAATATATATGAAGGAGAATTACAAGAACAAATCAAAGCTAAAAGATTAAGCTGGCAAAAACTTACTATATGAAAAAACTATACTACACAAACAACGAGCATTCTCTCTAATAGACATTCATAGAATCCTGAAACTAATAAATATAGAAGAAAAATGATTTTGAACCACATATGAGATATTTATTAAAGGATCAAAAATAGAAGTTACAAATAATTGGTAAATTAACCTGATATCTTAATCATGGTACTATAAAAACTTAAGAGGAAAGCTGAAATCGTACATGACACAACAAAATAAATATCTGTCTCATTAGACAGAAAAGAAATTTTAGAAAATGTTTGAAATTGCATGCAAAAAAAGAGAACATTACAAAATCCACAGATGCTAGAATCTGAAATGGTAGAAAATGAAAACATTAACTAAATAGAAAGGATAACTATCAACACCAGACTAAACAACAGGGGAAGGGAGTCGATGGAGAGCATAAAGATGGTGTATTCATGCTAATAATCTATGTTCTCAAAGAACACATAGGAAGGAAAGAGAAATGATTAACAATTGTTCAATATGGTTCTTGGAATGTGAGATTTGTTGGATTATAATCTCTGTTTTCTATGTCATTAGAAATATACAAATAAAAATAAAAGAGTTCAAAAAACTGAATTGTGTGTTAGAACATGTGACACTGAGCAATATCTCTTTTGAAAGGGTTCATCTTTCATGCAGCAGATGCCGGAGAATGGCAGATAAGGGAAAGTTGCCTTATAGTATGGAAAACTGAGTACATTGAATTTGTATGTAGAGGCAAGGGACTTCATAGACACACACATACACACACACACACACACACACACAATATTGGAGGAAGAGAACTGATACTTAAGGCCCAGAGGCATCAAATTCACAAGTGAAAGACAACAGAGCAAACACCTCTGTTCTGTCACAGAGAGAGCTTGGATGCACAGCAGCAGCATTGCTGCTAAATGTGGGTTGGGGGAAAGTCAAATGTAAACTCCTCCTGCGGACAGCAAAGCCATATCCTCACTTTTGCTAGTCCAGCAAAAGCTGGTCTAGTCAAGTAAAAACCAGCTTAATTACATACGAGCAAAGTTCTCAGAGTACAATGTGGATAGCTTTGAACCACAGGAAATCATAGGAGCATCGTAATGCCCGAGGGAGTTTCAGAACCAAAAATCTGGACATCTATCATCTTTTATCTTTTCTTAGTTTCCAACCTTCTCCTGTGAGATATTTGAAGCAGTTTACGTGTGAGGGTAATTCTGCGTTAAGTGATAAATAGAGGCAGGTGGTGAAGCAGTTAGATGTCTGGGTACCTAATGACATTCTTATTAGGATAGCGGCAAGAAGAACTTGAAAGAGGAAGTAATGAAGATCCTGCACCATAGCCAGCCCTCCTATCTGGGCTGGGGTTGAAGAGATGTAGAAGCACTGAGCACACTGGAATTCAGATTTCTTTAGGCTAAACAGGTGAGAGACTCATCTAGAGACACGACTGGGGATCAGGTGCGGCAGTGGATTTGCGAGGAATACTCAGGGGAGAAGCTGAGGGGAAACCACAGTGACACAGCGCAGTTAGGATTAATGGGGATGAGAAGGTATTTCAGGGACTTTTATCTTGGATTCTAACCAAGAAGTAGATAGATGTAAGATGTATTGTGCTTCTCTTGCTGCTGCTATATGGTGAGATGAGTGGAAGGAGGGAATTGTATGAATGCTAAGGTCTCAGAACATCCCTGGGGTAACTGTAAAAGACAATCTCTATGCATTCTCTAAGAGTATTATTCCTAGTTTGGAGCTTCAATCTTCTTTTCACATGGTAAATTTAAAGTTTTTCTGTGCATTTCACTGGTACAGAATGATTCTCTCCCTTCATTATTGCAAGTACTATATTTGACATTTTGGAGGCTTTTCCTTGTTGATTTCTGAAAGCAATAGTTACATAATGACAGCATCTATCTTTCTTAATTCGAGCAGAAAGAGATCACACAGACTGGTACGATAGTAATTACAGCGGGAAACCTTGCACCTATTCATCTCTACTGCTGCAAAAACCCTTATCCACACGTCCTTTTAAACAAACATCCCTTGGGATTTGAGATGTGCGATCCTGGAAGAGCTGGGCAGAGTGCCTTGGTGCCCTGCTCTGCATTCTTTGTAGAAATCAGGGTGTTTTGCTGTTGCTTTATGATTTCCAAATACTCTGCCAACACTAAAATGCTACAACTCGGTGGTTATTAGTGATTATTTTCCCTAGGAAAATGATATCAACCACCTCATCCCATTTAAAAGTGAAGAGTTTGTATTAAGAAACATCATAAACCATTTGGTTGTTTGCTCCAACAACAGCTGGCTACATAGAAGACAAACATTGCATAGGACTTTAGAGCTAAAATAGAGCACTATTAACCTATCCTTTCTTTCAGATGACAACATCATAGTCTAAATACACAATGGCTTTCTAAAAGGAACGTAACTGATCAAAAGTGTAATGTTCTTATTGTTTTGTGAGCTAAGCTATGACATCTTGTTTTAAATCGTGCTTCCAATATAAATATTTGTTGAACTAAATCAAACATTTTTCCAAGAGCATGTATACTTTTGATATCGTGTTTATTTCAAGAGGGTTTTTTAAAACAACTTAAAGTTTTAAACAGAGACTTATAAAAGGCTTCATGGCGGCAGTAGTATATTTTGTATTAAGATACATTCAAACACTATCGTGTTTATTCCAGTTCATTTAATACTTAATTTCATCAGCTCAGGTGAGAAAAATGACTAATAATGCTCACTGTCTCCATTTGAAACAAGATTGTGATAAGAGATATCTTTTCTGGGACAAAACTTTTAACTTCTGTGCATGCTTTAATTAAATTATGTATTTTTAATTAATATACCTTTAAAGTTACAATGAAGCTTATAAATTATAGGTGGTTTGTCACAGGAATGCTTACCAATATTGATAGCTTTTTAAGCTGTAATAATGTTGAATATATAATAGAGAAATCTAGCAACAATTATTCTTTTTAACCTGAAAGTAGTGATTAAATGGACACTCTGTTTATGATCCCCTGAAATATTTAGATATTGGGGGTACTTCTATATGCATGTATTGCAAGGTAAATTGTACATAATAAAGGGGTCTCTTGATGTGTGATTGTAACAAGGAAGAACCACCTTCACCTTTGCCTTTAAGATTGTTTTGTTCCCAGTAGCACTTTCAATTTTACTTTAGCTTTACAAACTGGTATCTCTGGGTCTTTGATTCAGAATATGAGGAATTGAAAAATTTAATTCTGCTTATGACCTAAAATTCTGTCTCATGTCCTTTGAAAATCAGAGAGAGTAAAGTGGTCAGAATGAAGAGTAAGCGTAAATTACTGTAACAAAGAAAACACTCCAGAAGCAAAGTTTTAACAAGACAAGAAGAGAGTATTGCTTAAGTATAGTGTGAGATTTACCTTGCAGAGAAGGTAAACCGTCTAGAGTTGGGACTGCACAATAGCAGCACATCTGTGTATACACTGCTCGTGTGGATAAGCAAAGTTACTACGATTTCCCTGACAGGTGAGGTGTAACTACCGTAGGGAAGGGACATTTATTTTAATTTAACAAAATCATTATATAGATTAATATTATTTTTGGAGGCCAAACCATTTTTAACCATCAGTTTCAACCTCTGGGTGTAGGTGTGTGTGTGTGAGAGATTCTTTTGACCATATAGTCTTCATATTGCCTGAAAACATTTTTAAAATGAGACAGTAAAGTAACACTTGAGTTAAACTAGTTAATCTATTATTACTGAGAAGACATAGAAAATATTTATTCCAATCATATTTCAATAAAGCTTTAAAACTACTCTGAAATAAGTACTACAGAGTTGATGGAAAGACAATCTGTATGTTGTCAAGCACATAATAACATTTTACACTCTTATTTTAACTTTTATTGTGTACATATGAATGTATCTTGGTAAATTTCATTCAGAGGGGAGCACTTTTGGTGTGATAATGACATAGGGGACATAAATGCAACTTCCAAACTGCTAGATGTCAGATTTGCTGAGTTTGTCTTCCCCGAAGCCAAAGATGAATTCTAAGGAACAATGGATGTTAAGAGTAGGAAATATTTATTGAGAAAGAGAGGTATAGGTCCCAAGAGACAGGAAGAAACCCAAAAAATGGTTTACTGTAGACTCCACTTTACAGAGGAAATTTTATAGAGGAAAATCACAAGGTGAGTTCAAAATCAGGAGGTAGGTACAATGTGTGACAACTCTATGATCAATCGGTAAGACAATGAGCCACTTAGGTACTTCTGATCCAATGAGGAAGCAGGTCACATAGTAAGTGTATGTGGAAAGAATAAAAGCCTCTTTAGGAAGAGAGGAACTAGGGAGTCCTGGCCACCTCCTGGAGAGACAATGTCTACTCAGACTTCATTGGACCAGGTGAGCACTATTTCTAATCCATTGTTTATCCCTTGGGGAGGCATGCAGGCCCAGTCACCCTATCCCCAGCTTGAGACCTGACCCTCAGTAAATGTGCCTCCAGCCACAGTTGAAATGTGTTCTCTTCTACACTGTCTTCTTTGAGGGCCTGACCCTCTCCAACTGCCTGTAATATTTTTTACCTAACTTAGCTGTCTATAATAATACCACTATTCTTCAAAGCAAAAGTGGTAAATAATTTTAACAGCACAAAACATGCTTTCAACAAATTTTAATTAGAGTCCACAGTGAGTCAAAGAAGTAGGATTTACTTGTCACTAAGATTAAAATTTCTGTTTGAAAGTATTACTTTGCCACAGTACTAGAAAGATCTTTAATTCTAAGATTTTCTTTGTACAATTTGTAACGATGTAATGAAACCAAATGATGGATTAGAGAGGATAGAAGAGTGAATATGACTTTTGTTGTATCCTATTTTGCCTTTAAAATTATCAGCATCCTATGAAATTAATCAGGGATAAATTGCAACTCTAACCCACATTTTCTCTTCTAACAAAAGCAATTACTTAGTGTTTCCATTTAAATGCGAAACAAGTGAGTCAGGTGGTTAGGCAAGGAAAAAGAACACTCAGACCCTACAGACCTTTAAATAATGTAACTACAGCCTTAGAAGTCATATGTATTCATATCTAAGATGCAAGGAATGTGTTTAAGGTTACACTCTTGCAGACTGTGAACTTGTTGTTGCACTTACTACTGGATACATGTCTGAGATTTTTGTTTTCCAGACACTGTGTGTGGTTGGAATCAGAATCATATGCATCACTTATCACTTCTTCCTTAATGTTAAGTAAGCCACCATACTTGTATGGCACACAAAAGATTTTATCAAAGCATGTTCCAGAGAATAGTAATTCCTTATGGTATAAGTAAATAGCAGGTAATACATAAGTCCTGTATTGAGTAATGGTAAAGCTATGTTAGACTAAATAAGTTTTGATCTTCCTGGGGTTCTAAAACATTTCACTATTCTCATGTGCATTTGTAAATTTCAAGAGCACAATTTAGTATGCAGCATTTCCCAAACATACTTGTGTACAGCACTTCTATTATAGATTGCTTACTAGATCAGCACTTCTTGAAGCACACTTTGGCAAATGCTACTGTAAATAATGATTATCACACATTTTAGAAGGGCAAAGCCTCTGGAATTAAAATTTTCTGTTTTTTGAAAAGGATTTTTTTTTTCTCAAACCTCAAAGCCAAATGCATGAATATAATTAACATTTAATTTATGGTCAGTAGCAAAGTCTTAAAGGGAACACAAGAGTTAGAAGGCTTAATTTAAGTCATGTGGCCTCTTAGGAATCAAGGAATATAGCAAGTGGTTTGATTTGTTGTTCTAAAATAATATTGTGCCCCAAATCCAAGTGTCTTGGGGTTGTGATTATTACTGTGTTTCACTAGACAAGAACCCTAAGTAACATGGGAACACAAGTCTCCCGCAATTATGGCCAAAGACATTCTAAATTCTAAAGTTGATGTAGCGTAAAGTCATTTCAAAACCCAGCTTGTGAAGCTAGAACACATACAACTTATCAACTCACAGAGAGCAAAGTTTCCATTAGTGCACTGTGCTCATACAGAAATCAGTGTAGCCAAGAGATAGCTGCTGGCCCTGGCAACCTGAAGAGGTTAATAAACCCCTTGCCCTGCTATAACACATCATCAAAATATGTTCAGGGTCCAGAAATTGATCAAACGCAAGCAACCACTTAAAAGTATTTATATAAGGAAAGCTAACAGAACTCTAAGGAAAAACATTCTGCAGTTTCTTTACTGGGTTAAGGCCGCTGCCGAGAACAGACCTTCTGGCACACAGGCATGACACATTTCCTCCACCTTGGAAGGCATGTCGACACAATGGAGTGTGGAAAAATAAACAACTTTAAAATCAGACAATGAAATATTTATGGCAGCACATAAGCTTCTTCATGGTATTTGTGCATTTACAGAAAAGGTAAATTTTGGCAGAAATTTCAAAAGATAGAGAAAACATGATGTATATAATATTTTACTTTTGAATATATTTGCTAGTGAACAAGATATTTCTTCCATTTTTAAACTTGTAAAATGCAGCTTTTCACAGCATACACATTTTGATCATCTAGCTTTTTAAACAAGACATGTTCACATTACTAATGAAATTAACAGCTACACACTTAACACAATAAGTACAGCATTTCTCAATGTATTCTTCCTTAAACAAAACTATTTGTCTCAAAAGACTCCTTTTTAAGTTGGAATAAAGCCTTCTATAAAATCTCTGCCTCCATTCTGAACTCATTCATACTCCATTTCTTCAGTGTACACACACACATACTCATACACACACACACACACACGGTGTTCACACACACATTTGACCCCGCACACCCCGCATGCACGTGTTTCTTTATGGTACTTGCTCCCAGGCCTCAGTACAGGTGCTGACACACTGTGCACTACCACCGCACTCCTTGGCCCTTTTGTTTCAATGGCCATGTGTTACGGTTTATGCCTGGGTGTCCCCCCAATGCCTCATGCGGACATGGGGCAGGCTTTTAGAGTTTGAATATGGGTGTGAGAGCTGCACCCGCCCTGGAGCGGATAGTTTGCATATGTAAGGGAGAGGAAGAAGCTGCTTGGGGGCATTCCTCCCCCATTCGGCCCTGGTGGGTGCTTGCGGCTTGGCTGTGTGCTGCCGCCCTGAGATGCAGCCCTCTGCCACGTGCCACTCTGCCTTATAATCTGCCAAGTACGGATTGAAACTTCCACAAACTGTAAGCAAAACAAACCTTTCCTTCCTTCATTTTGGGCGTCAGGTATTTTGTCCCAGCAGCGAGAAAAAAGTAACCAAGACACCATGTCCCCTTTGCTATTCCCACCTGAAACAACAATCATTCATAGATGCCCATTAAGAGAACTGACATTTTATCTCCTGTGGTTGGTCTGATTCTCAGGACCAGGGCAGGAGGGGAACCAAAGTTCAAGAGTAATGCCAGGGGAGGTGTACCCGTGGGAAGACAGACTTGACTTGAGATGCTTATCACCAGTTGAGCTAGTGGCCTCCATTTGGTCCTTTCCAGGTACCAGTTGCTGTACCCAGGACTAAGTCAGCATTTAGTAGTGAAAACTGTGCTGTGAAATCTTCTGCTCCACTTTCTCAGGAGTCGACCTTCTATCCCTCTGAATTTGTGATGTGGCTCTCAGTATCTGACTTTGCTAAAAGTATATTATCTACTTAAAATTTTTGTATAAAACATTCTGGTAAGGATACTGTATTAGTTCTGATTTAAGAGCATGAGAGCTCTTAGTAATAAGTAAGCAGATTGATTTACATGGATTTTTACTTATATTAGTGAGAAATATCCTTGAAAAATGTATGGAGATAAAATTTTTTCTAGTCACCATGGGAAACTTTGAAATACCAAGCCACTTATTTTCGTGAGAGTTTGCACATCTGACATGCTTAGGAGATAAAAGCTTCAAAGCTGTAAAGTCATTGTTTGTATATGGTCAACCTCTGGTGCTCTGGGAAGCTTGGGTTAAGTTTTTAAGGGGAGTAGAATGGGAGTGTGTTGATGAATCATATCATTAATTATAACTGATTATTCACAAAGTTACATAAATGAGTATGGAAAGTGCAGAAACATGTAACAGAGAACATTTCGTTTGCAAGATGGGTTTCTACTATTTGTATTACTATGGGTAAGGACTTTTTAAACTTGTTTTAAGCTTTGAGTGATTTCTCAGACATATCTCACTTTTGCACTGGTGAGACAAATTTCCCCCGGCTTTGACATGGGGTCTATTTCTGCTGACCAGTCATGTATGTCCAAGAAAATGACTTCTTGCAGAGCAAGCTTAGCAGGTGAGAAAGACTTTATTTTCCTGACCTCCAAACGTTCCGGGAAATGATAACATTTTGATGTAAATGATAACATTTTGATGTATCTACTATGAATAAGATTTCTTAAAGACATCTTATCTCCTTGGATAACAAAAAAAAAAAAACCCTAACCTCTGACTGAATCTAAATTTACTCAAGGGAATAAGGCCATACATATTTAACCATATTTTATAACCTTTACACGTGGAGATGTGATCATCCAGACCCAGCTCTACTCCCATGTGTGTCACTGAAGAAAGAATTGAAAGCAGTTTTGTTTCTGAAGAAAATCTCTGGACATTTCTATGCCTGTCGAGTCATTGAGGGCTGGACTCTCTGAAGACAAGGACCTCCTCTGTCATTCAATTCTAAGGACCATCTGTTACAACAGCAGAAAGGGCCAGTTTTGCAGAAGTTAGAAGGGGGCGGAAGCAGCTCACTCACCGGAGTAGAAGAGTCAGTGAATCAACAGCCTCCGCGGCACATTTCAGTATTCTCTCATCTATGGCTTCCCTCTAAGTTTCACCATTTACTTGTCTGGACAAGTTGCCGTATCCCATGAGATATAGAGTGACTCACTAGGATTCTGAGAGGGAAATGGTAGAACTTCTAATTCTACTTAATTTTTTCTCATTTCCATTTGTAATTCTATGTGAATGCTTTTACAGCATACATGGATGGGTAAAAATACATACATATACATACACATATACTATGGAGAAGTGGCAGTACCTCCAAAAAGAAACAAAAAATTAAAAGTGTCTTTCTTCTAGGAACACACATGTAAGAAAGTCTGAACTATGAGCTCAGAACAATGAGCTAGGGTCCCAGGCCTGCCAATAAAGCATGTACCAGCTCAATCACCTGGGAGGCCTCTTTTGGATGGCCAATCATGTACCAGCTCATTCTGTAGCACCCTGGGAGGCCTCTTTTGGATGGCCAATCATGAGAGTTCTCTGTAAAGTTATTTCTGATGGATTGCTGAATGCTGAAGAAACTTTGCATTCTGGCCTGTCTGGTTTGAAGCTTTTGATATATTGACGTTTTCACTAGGTTTTGAACATATTCTGGTGTTCTTTCTCTGTTGAAAAACATTCGCTTTAATGTGAATGACCTTTAATAAAAATTTCCTAGTAAGTATAACCTTGTCAACCCCCAATGGAGAGAACTGAAATTTTTCCCATTATATGATTCCGAAGTACATTTCAGTCTCTGTAAGAACACACTTCTGTGTCTCTGTGGACCCTTGTGCATGTGTCGGTGCTCGAGTTTCTCATTGCAACTGGAGGCCCAGAGGAGAAGGGGTGTGTTTTCAATTTTATTTACATTTCTGGAAGCACTTTTGCCTAGTCACCAACTTGGTTTTGAAAAAATATTTGTTGAATTATTTAGAACTGAATCGAATATAATATCAACAACTCATTCTTAGTAATAAAAGATTAGAAATATGTCTTGTTAGTTCTTTCTAAGATGGTACCCTTAATGCATTAACTGTGACTCTATGTTGCTATTTACAGCTCCTCTAATGCTTTAGGAATGAGTTCATGTTTGTGAAGATTTCACAGATGCTCATAGGCATTTCCCTGGGAAAAATTACTTTGTGCGCTACATAGGAGATATTATTTGAAAACATTCATGTTTCATGTCTCAATTATTTTAACTCAAATATAAAGCCCTCAAAAGCAACTGAGCCATACTTTATGGCTCAAAGGACATCTCTGCCAATTTGATGAATTGCATGTACCTATTTTGCTATTAATAAATAGCATAATTTTCCCAGAATACTTAAGATTGTGATGTATTTTTTTTTCTAGTCTAATTCTCAGTGAGGTTTTGGTGGTTCTGGACAAATCCAATTGTTTGATTTTTGAGCTATCCCTTCTATAAGGCAAAAAAAATCCAAAATAGATGAGAAAATGGAGGAATCCCTCATAGTCTAGCACTGACTTCCTGTTCTGCCCCAGGCTTGCTGCCAGACACTTTACACATATTTCTTTATCTAATCCACACAAAACTCTCAGTTGTCAAAACACAGTACTTAGTGAATGGACGGCAGAAGTTGGACAGGGTGAAGATTAAGGGGACGGGGAAAGATTGACCAGCAGGTACAGAGTTACAGTTCCATAGAAGGAATAAATTCTGGCATTTTATTGAATAGTAGAATGACTAGAGTGAATGACATTGCCTTGAAATTTTCAAAATTTCTAGGACAATTTTTAAATGTTATCACCAGAAGAAAGGATAAACATACAAGCTGAGGAGTATGCTAAATACCCTGCATTTATTTTTACACAACATACACATAAATGCATTGAAATACCACACTGTGACCATACACGTGTACACTTAATATGTCAATTGCAAACAAGATAAAATTATTAAAAGAAATAAAAATATAAACTAGCAATTTGATTTCAAATCACTAGGAATTTTTTTATTGTTTGCTTTTTGTGCTTTGTGCCATTATATATTTTGCTCACCTTTCATAACACAGGTTACTAGGGTCCAACAGTTAATACCATGAGAAAGTTAAGGTAAAAGGGTTTTAATGCCCAATAAAAGACATCATACATATACAGAAGCTGCTCAAAAGAAAATCTGTGGGTGTTCCTGATCCTTAAGAGATGTAGTTACAACTCACTGGTAATTTGTTCAGGTGTTATGCATCCAATAAACATGTTTTATTCCTGTCCTAAGTTTGGAGCCAATTTAGAATAAAATCAGTGGTGTCAGACAGGTTAAAATTAAATTGTCAAATTAATTATTGATAACTTAATTGGAGAGGACGGATTTGAGTCTGTTGCTACAGGATTTTAAATCACTGAAATTTAAAATGTTTCCCAAGAAAGTTTTCAATTAGCAATAATGGCGCCTCAGATAAACCTCATTGGCTACAATACTGCTACTGTGCAAAGCTCCCCCAAGGAAGAATAAAAGGAACAACCTCAAGCATGTACCTATTTTGCCGTATTAGTCAGCTTTACATCATTATTACTAAATGCCTGAGATAATTAATTGCACAAGGAAAGGTTTATTTGTCTCACAGTTCCAGAAGTGCTAGTCCAAGATCAGGCTCTGGGTTTTTTGGTTTTTTTGTTTGTTTTTTTTTACAGACAACCTTTTACCAAAATAGCAAAAGAACAGTACAGACAATACAGAGTTACAAACAAAGTAGTAGGAAATTAACAATGCTTGTTGTATTACATATTAATATCTTCCAAGTGGTTTCTCATGAAAACAAATAGAGACATGCAATATTGATCAATCAACGACTCATTAACAGTTTCTTTCAGCAAAGAAATAGAAGACAATAGATCAACTATGTTAACTATCCTGTATATACATATATACAAAATTTCTCCTTCTTTCCCTTCTCTTTTCCAACATCCCAGTTGCCCTTTACCCTTGAGTGCTTTCCTATCATTTCACAATGTCTATCATATCTCCTAGCTTAAATTAACTCTTTCAGGTTTTACAATAGTGAGACAATGCAGTGCTTGCACATGTATGTTTGATTTATTTCATTTATGAGTATGGTCTCTAGTTGTGACCATTTACCTATAAAAGCCTCGAGTTTATCTTTCTTTAGAGCTGAGTAATATTCCATTATATAAAAGTACCACAATTTTCTTATCCAATCCTCAGTGGATGGACATTTGGGTTCTTTCCACAATTTAGCAATTACAAATTGTGCTGCTATGATCATAGGTGCACATATATCGCTGTGATATGTTTTTAGATCTTCTGGGAAAATACCCAGAAGGGGAATAGCTGGGTTGAATGGGATCTCTAGACCTAATTTACTGAAGAATCTCCAAACTGATTTCCACAGTAGTTTCACCAGTCTGCTTTGTGCTTCTGATGGGAATGCCAGAGAGCAGTGGTACACAGTGGGTCCAGAGCAGATGGACCACTAATCAAGAGAGGAAGAGACCTGGGTCCCAAGATCCTCTGTAAGGGAAAGTGCCTGGTGACCTCAGGATCTCTTAATAATTCTCATCTCCTACAGGTTCCAACCTCTCATAATAATGTCTCCTTGGTGACCATGACTTTAACACATGGTCCTTTGTGGGGAATAATATCCAAAGTCTAGCATTTGCTAATACTGTGCTTAATAATGAACTGAATAAAGAACACTTAATAATGAATCCTGCTCCAACAGCTAAAGTTTGGCACCCGAAGTGGCCTTCACTGAATATTCCAAAGGCAATGTAAAGAATTTAGTTAGGAAATTGTTCTTCAAAGCTTATATTTGGCAGTATAAAAATGAAGAATTATTTTATTTCCCATTTGCAAAATTTATACTTTAACTACATTAATTCTATTCTAGCTCTAACACCCCAATTACCACCATCATAGTAATTGTTAGTAAGTAGCCCACCCCCAGTCCTATAAATTCAACTTAACATCCCACATTTGTTATACTTGGGCTTCATACCTCATCCTAGGCAAGCAATTTCCTCAAAGTAAGTCCCATGCTTTCCATATTAGTAATTTCTCAGAAAGTGGAAAAATACAATTAGAAAAAAATAAATTTAACACTAGTAAAAAGTGTGTAGAAAAATCACTCCTATGTGTTGTGGATGCATATGTTGCTATCCTCATCCAAGTCTGCATAAAACATTAGTCTAGTATTTTCTAAAGCATCAGAATAAATTTGATCATTGTTAGAGTTCCAATAATGGGAACAGAATTTGTAGATTCTTATCCAATGATTCATACTAATTACAGTTTAACAGCTGTGCTCTGAGAAACCCCTACCTATTTTTTTGGTACATGATGAGGATGGCATGGGGCTTGGAGGAAAATTTGAATCCAAATTCTGCTGTGTGAATCTGTACACATTTGGACAAGGTTTTTAACTCCTGTAAGATAGCTTCCCTTGTGAAAAAATAAGTTCAATAGATAACATTATCTATCTTTGATGAATTAAAAAAAATTTGTAAAATGCTTTACATTTATCACAATTCCTGGTAGGGTGCCTAACTTGTCTGTTTGCTCTGCTGGTAAGCAACAATGTATTAACATTTCTTTTTTTGAACTGGAAATCAAACTCAGAACTTCATGCTTGCCAGGCAGATACCATACTGTTGAGCTATAATGCTGGCCCTTAAAATTTTTATATATTTTATAGCATTTAGTATAGATCTGACATAAAATAAAAGGGTTTTAAATTAATAATTTTAGGTATTAGTTAATTTTAAATTACCATTAAAAATTGCATGTCTGACTTTTGGTCTGCATTGCAGTTGATATACTACATACACTGAGTTAGATATAAACATTAATGTTACTGCTTGCTTTTATGTATTTATACATATTTAATAAAAAGCCACAATATTTTATTTTAATAATTACTTGCCTTTCCTTATGTCTTATCAGGCTTACATTTTTTATACATCACATAAAACTTCACTATAAAAGTTATATTTTCATGTATTAATAACTTCTTTTTACATATAATTCTTTATAATTAATATCATTGTTTAATTTTTGAATAAAAACCCCTGTATCTTATCTTATAATTGTATTAATTTAAATATAGAGGTACATAATATTATTTAGTTTATAAATTATGAAGTTGATGGTGGAGATAGTGATGACAACAACAATGATGATGACGATGGTGAAGATGATACTAGTGCAAGCTGACATCATTTTAACATGTCAAATGCCAGACAATGAATTAAGTACTTATATAAATTAACATATTTAATCTTCATATTAACATATTTAATCTTCCGTGCAATAACTAAGGTAGTTCCATATTCTAAAATTTGGAAACAAGAATGTTATGTTTTTTGTCTGGATGTCCACCCGAAGCCTCATGCAGTCATGGGGCAGGCTTTCAGAATTTATGACTGATCCATGATCCAATGCTGGGATTATGGGTGTGAGTGCTACACCTGCCCTGGGTTGGATAGTTTGCATACAATGTAAGGGAGGGAAAGAGACTGCTTGCCCCACTCCTCCCCTTTTTGCTCTTGTTGCTTTGCTATCTTCTGCTGCCATGAACAGTTGCCCTCTGCCATGTGCCACTCTGCCTTGGAGTCAGCCAAATATGGCACCCTCCACAGACTATGAGCTAAATAAACCTTTCCTTCCTTAATTTTGGGTGTCAGGTATTTTGTCTTGGCAATGAGAGAAAAGTAACCAAGACAAAGGCTTTAGAGATATTAAGAAATTTGCTCAAAATATCTTAGAATAGGCCAAGCTTTGATTCTATTTGAGACTTTATTATTCTAGAGCCAAGCAAGCTAAGAATAGCATGTTTAGTTTTGGGTTTTAATTTTTCTCAAATGCCAAGAAGTCTATTTAATAGATTTGAGCTAATACAGGCTCAGACCATGGGTATGAACTTGATTAATAATCATCCATGATAGCATCAAGTCCATTATGGTTTGTTTTTAGAGAAACTCTTCTTAGAATGCATAAAATACCATGGCTTTATTGTTCATTTTTTCTCCTTAATTTGCAGTAACAGCCTGTTATGTTAACTCATTTTCTTCTGCTGAATGCACAATATATTTTGTTAAAAGTAAGTATATGTTTGAAATATTCTCATATTATTTGCTGGGATAAAAGATGAGAGTGAATGAAAGAATAACAATAGAAGTAAACTTTATTATTGTATTTAAAATATTGTATTTAAATATATTCTTGAAGTGTTAAAAAACACAAATTTGTACATATTAGTAGGGTACCAAGTAATGTTTCTATACAAGTATACACTGGTTAGTATTTAAATCAGATCAAACGTACCTCTCTCCTCAAGCATCTATAATTTATTTAGAGTGAAAACTTTCTAAAGCTAAACTTTCTTGTAGCTTTTAAATTCATATGATACATTATTGTTAAGTAAGTTCACCTACTGTCAACTGCACATCAGAACTTATTGCTGTGCCTGCCTTTATCTTAGTCCCCATGGATCAAACTTCTCCCTATTCTAGAGAGTGTCTGGTAGCAAATATCCTACTTTCAACTTCTATGAGATAGACTATTATAGGTTACATATCTGAGTAAGATCATGTTTGATTTGCCCTTCTGGGTTGTCTTATATCATTTAACATAAAGATACCTTCCATTCATGTTGCAAATACCAAGGTTCTATTTTTATGTCTGAATAGTATTCCATTGTGGATATATGCTGCATTTTTAATCCATTTGTCAGTTGATGGACACTTGGGGTTTTTAGCTGTTGGAATAGTGAGTGGTACAATGAGTTTGAGAGTACAGAGATCTTTTGGAGATACTTATTTGATTTTCTTTAGATACACACCCAATAGTGGGAATGGAAGTTCATATGTAGTGATTGTTTAACTTTTTTTGAGAAAACTCCATTTGTCTTCCATAATGTACTAATTTACATTCTCCCCTAGTGTGGAAGGGCTTTCTTTTCTACCTACATGTGCCAGCACCAGTTATCTTTATTCCTTTCATTTAAAGAGAAGAAGAAAAATAGAAATAAAATAAAAGTTTCTTTTTTATTTTAAACAGAAAAGAACAAAAAACAAAAATAAAGACAAAGCAAAACAACACAATAACTATAAAAATGATGCAGAATTTCAAAGCAAGATGATAGGAAATCAACAATGGT
>NW_004955502.1:6234795-6236187 GCF_000276665.1 Chinchilla lanigera
TAAATATAAGCCCTTTGTCTGAGGGACAGTTAGCTAAAATGTTTTCTGTCTCTGTGGGTAGTCTTTTCACACTATTGGTGATTTCTTTTGACATACAAAAACTTTTTAACAGGGTAAGATCCCAGTTGATTCTTTGAAATGTTTCCCATGCAGTTTGGGTTTTATTCATGAATACTGTGCCTATTCCTATGTCTTCAAGATTTTAACCTATTTTCTCTTCTACTAGATTTCGTGTTTCTGCTTTAATATTTAGATCTTTGATCCATTTTTACTTTAGTTTAGTGCATGGTGATAGACATGGGTCTAGTTTTAGTCTTTGGCATGTAGAGAGCAGTTTTTCCAGCACCGTTTGTTAAAGCTATCTTTTTTCCAGTGAATGTGTTTGATCCCTTTGTCAAAGATAAGGTGATTGAGTGTGTTTGTAGCTGTGTCTACATCCTCTAATCTGTTCCACTGGTCCTCAGGTATATTTTTTTTGCCAATACTATATGGATTTTATCACAGAAGCTTTGTAGTAAAATTTCAATTCAGGGATTGTGATGCCTCCTGACTTGTCTTTATTGCCCAGGATTGCCTTTGCTATTCTAGGTCTCTTTTGGTTCCAGACAAATTTTAGGAGTGTTTTCTCTAGTTCTGTGAGGTATGCTAATGCTATCTTTTATCAGGATTGTATTAAATCTGTACAACAATTTTGGAAATATGGCCATTTTCATTATGTTGGTTCTTCCTCTCCATGAGCAAGTGATTGATACCTTCCCATTTTCTGATATCCTCTTTAATCTCCTTTTTGAGAGTACTGTAATTTTCAATATATAAATCTTTTACTTCCTGTGTTAGACTGATTCCTAAGTATTTCATTTTTTGGATGCTATTGTGAAAGGTATGGTTTCCCTAATTTTTCTCTCAGTAAGTTCATTGTTTGCATACAAGAATGACATTGATTTTTGCTTATTGAGTTTGTATCCAACCATGCAACTGAATTTGGTTATTGACCTAGAAGTCTTCTGGTAGAGTTTTGGGGGAATTCTATGTAGAATATCATGTCATCTGTTCATCAATTTTATGTATTTTTTCAAAGAATCAACTCTTTCATTCATTTATTCTTTTTATTGTTTTCATTGTTTCCATTGTGTTAATTTCTGCTCTGATCGTTATAATTTAGGTTTGTCTTGCTCTTCTTTTTCTAGACCCTTGAGTTGCGACATTAGATTGTTTATTTGTGCTCATTCTCATTTCTTGATGTGAGAATTCAAAGCAATGAATTTCCCTCTTAGGACTGCTTTCATAGAGTCTCATAGGTTCCAGTATGCTGTGTCTGCATTCTCATTCAGTTATAGATATTGTTTAATTTCTTCCTTTATTTCATCTGAGCATTGGTTGTTTAGTAGGGTA